>NC_084826.1:14058092-14128837 GCF_958449725.1 Rosa rugosa | reverse complement strand
GGTGTCGAGATGTGGATATGCGACCGAAAAGTGACCCAAAACTCGAACTTCACACGTTAATTTCAAAGCGGAGCTCCACTCTGGAATAGGATCTGTATATATATATATATATATATATATGTCACGCCCCGAATTTTGAATAATTAAATTCAAATCCGAAACGCGATAACAAACACAAGTAAACACACATAGAAAATTTTTCAAATAAATTAAGAAACTACACAAATCGAACTCACAATGTCAATACCGACTCGTTCTTTAGAGTCACATATTACATTACAGATAGTTTACAAATCAAACTGAATGACAATTCAATAAGTAAACACACCCACCACAACTCACTACCCAGCGGAAGACTTAAAACTAAGAGCACCCTTCCACGTCTACCCCATCGAACGTACACCTCAGCTTTGATAATGAATAATAGATATACAAACCTGCACGATAAACCCTACACCATAGAATAGTGCATCGGGTTGAACAAAACAAACTCGGTAAGCTTTTTAAGCCCGTATGAGTAAACTCAAATAAAGTGACTCACGTCACGCATTTTTATAATTTCTCAACTCGTGAGATGATTTAAAGCAACAACATTTAATTCCACAAAGCACAACCAAACATACAATAACACTAGGTAACAATTAGTAATCCCTGCATCGAAAGTTTAGTTAAGGAGATCACCAAAGTCACCCAATTCAAATTATAGTAATCCCTGTGTCGAATTTTAGTTCAGGAGATTACAATTAAAGAAAACAATAGAAATCATATAAATCCCTGCATAGAGTTTAGTTCAGGAATTTACATGAAAACAAACAAAAGAAATCATATAAATCCCTGCATAGAGTTTAGTTCAGGAATTTACATGAAAACAAACAAAACAAAAAGCAGTAATCCCTGCATATAACTTAGTTCAGGAGATTACAATTAAATCAACAATAGAATTCATAGAAATCCAACTCTCACGTAAACACAAACGAAAAACCCCAAAAACCTTCCCTGAACTACGACAGACTCGAGCTCAACTGAATCGTAACCTGTCACCTCTGCCGAGGTTCAACCTTACGACCAAACTTCAGACCCTTCGGTCCTCAGAATAGAAATCCAGGTTACCACTGTAACCTTCAAACTTCAGACCCTTCGGTCATCAGAATAGAAATCCAGGTTACCACTGTAACCTTCAAACTTCGGACCACTTGGCCCTCAGAATAGAAATCCAGGTTACCACTGTACCCTTCAAACTTCGGACCACTTGGCCCTCATAATAGAAATCCAGGTTACCACTATAACCTTCAAACTTCAGACCCTTCGGTCCTTAGAATAAACCCAGGTTTATCACTGAAACCTTCTGACTCACAATTGTCACATCACAACTCCAAATAACTCTTTCAACAATATAAGTCATCAAAATTCCACATATCACAATGCCACACCATCCAGATATATATTCTACGTAAATATATATATATATATATATATATATATATATATATATATATATGTATGTATATATATACGCACGTAGTCATTCACGCAGGAATGATCACTAATACCAACTATAGTTCATACGCATTAAAACCAAGAAATTCATTTTATACTTAAATTCATTTTCATTACCTGCTAGCCGTAGCCCTATGAACCGTAGTCGATCAAGTTCATATTATTTCAAACAAAACTTTATTTTGAAAACGATTTACAATTATCAATCAATTCTTACGATTAAATAACTCGGTTCGTAAATGAACCACGTGAGATTTACTCACCTCCATATCCTGCTGCGTCTTCACACAAAACCAAGATAAGCACCAAATCGTCCAAACTCCACTCACACAATTTCGTCAATCACCTAATCACATCATTGTCACACTCAATACAACACAAAACACACAATTCACAAAACACAATTATACGACGATCCAACAGTCGGATCCTCATCCGAGACCATTCAACGTCTTCGGAACACTTCTACGATCACTATATCAAAACTACAAGTCGATCGAATAGCCGAATCCTCATGGATAGAAAACCGATCGAACCGAAAACCCTAAAACTTGGAAAATTCATAACATGCTCATACGATTTTCAAAAATTACAAACTATATATCGAAATGCTCGTATCAACGAGTAGATCATACTGAGGAGCAGAAACTGCCCCAGACGAGTAGATCATTCCGGCCACCTGACAGCGTGCCACCGGTCATTCTAGGACCGCCTCTCCCTTCCCTACACGCTGGTACCCTGGGCTTTCGACGATTTGGCCGGAAAACCTCGATTCAAAGCAAAATCTACTCCGGGTGCGATTTCAGTTTTTCCGGCGATTCCACTGTTTTCGGCCGTCTCTGACCACCAAACTTGGATCGAAGGGAGCGCCTCGAGCCGGCAAACGTTTCCCCTAAGGCCTCTTGCTCCGATTTGCATCGTGAAGGTCGAATCAACGAAGAACATCCTAGGGTCCGAAGCTTGATTTCTGGGTTTTTCTTCATCGGCTTAATCCGAGCTCTTAAAGGTAAAATTGGAACTTGTTGCAGTTGAGAAATTTGTTGGGTTTGTTGTTTTGCAGCTACTGTCAATTTTTGGTGGCCACTGGAGCTGGTGGCGGCGGCGGCGCGTAGGGCAGCTTTTTAATTTCAATTTTTTCTGCTAGTTAAATCCTATAAATGTTGTGGAGCTTGTATGTGAAGTTTGGTGGAAATTGGAGGAGGTTTGGATATTGATCTGAATTTTTCCAAAGTTCAATAGTTTGGTTATTGATTTTCGAGAATTCCACCGTTGGATTTCTCTCCACTTTGCCCTAGAAACTTTGAATTAAAGAATTGGTGTTAATGATGAAGTTTTGGTTAAATTGGAAAAGAAATTGGAAGTTTGATTTAGGAGGACACGATATTAGAATCGTATTTAATTGCCGAATTGTTATTCACGAATTATAATATTGTACAGGGCGATGTATCGAGCTACTGCTCGACGAAGGAACTCATTTACGTGATCGTCGGAATAGTACTGTGAGTGGACTTTTGTTTTTAAGAATTGATGCATGCGTTGTTTCTTAAATTAATGCTTTATTTAATTATCATATTATTCTTTGAGCATATTATTTAGTTTCGGATATTATTTGGTTTTGAATATTTATTGGAATTTTGATTGGATTTTCCATCATGATTTTCGAACGTGAGTTTCTATGCTCGGATTTGAATTTATGATTGATATGCATATTCGACGAATTATTTCTGAGGTGGGTTATTTATTGTCTATTGTCTTAAAATCCAGTTAAGATCGAATAGATAAGTGGTCAAAAACGAGATATACACTCAATAGTTTTTAGTAGATCGACGACCTAAAAGTAAAAACTCTATGAACGAAATGCAACATGCAATTTGTTAATTAGGTCTAGCAAAGACGCAGGGAGGTATGGTTGAGAAGGGTCATTGACCATTTTGAATATTTGAAAACTTTGTTTGTTTCTCATGCTACAGGCTATGTATGCAAATACTTTGATTCATTTGACCCTTCTAAACAATGAACTTTGGTGTCCAATGACTTACAACACCCAATAGTAAATTATCTTTACTTCACCAATTCGATCTCAGCACCTCTAGAATCATTCTAATATAGCACTATTACTCTAGAACAATAATCATGATCTTTTTAAACCATTAATATTCCCTTTTCTTTTAGCAAACGATCCATTCAGCAAATCAAATTATTGGTTAAGTGATAAAAAAAAAAAAAAATTTGGTTACAATCGGGGCCTAAAAGACCCAAACAAAAACAACAAAAATGCTAAGAATTAGAGCAGGAGCTCCTCCTTGCTCTAGAAACAGCAGAGCTGTCGTCAAGATAGGCCTGAGCAGCATGAATAGGGGGGGTACTCAAAGATGATGGTACCAAGCTCATGATTGATGTTGTCCTTAGCCAAGCAGTCAGCAGTCATATTGCACTCTCTGAAGATGTGAGAAAGGTGAGCATTTTCCATAGCATCCATAATATTTGAGCAACCCTTGAGGAGAGAACCAAGGGGATGGAGGGAGAATTCAGCTTTTTGCATTAGTTGCACAAGGATGGCAGAATCAGACTCGACTTCAAGGTTAAGTGATAAATTTTAATGTCTAGCTGCCTAATTTCTTTTAGTATATATACTTGAACCATAAAACTCTCTAAATTACTACACTACCAGAAAATTACACTTTTACGACGCACAATTTACGGCGTGCATCCCAGGCACGCCGTAATTAACAATCACTAACGGCGCATTTCGAAATGCGCCTTAAAAAATATATGGTTTGGGTCATTAACGGCGTGTATTTAATGTACGCCCTAAATGTTGCTTCTCATTTACTGCTTGCATATTTTGCACGTCGTGAATGACTTCTTTGAAGTCTTTTACGGCTTACCTCTTAGTGCGCCATAAATGGCATTTCACTAGCGCGCCCAAACTCTCGCCCTAAAATTTGACTTCCCACTTCTTTTTTCTTTTCCCACGCCAGAACCCTTTGAAGATCTAAATCAAAAGACTCAAGAGAACAAGAGCCGGTATCACAAAAATTAGAAGACCCTCTGACTGGAGAAAGCACTAGATTGAAAACCCTCTCTTCTCCAATTCTTCGAATCTCTTTCTCTCACATAATCCATTTTGGCCTCTCTACATATGCGCAGAAGAACCTGAAGCTTGAGCTCCTGCGACCCCATGAATGGGTGAAGAGGATCCAGTCGGTGACTAACACAGATGACGAAGAATCCCATCGCAGTGGTACCGGTCAAAGCTGATTGCCTCCCGAAAGGAAAGGTAAACGTCCCAATTTAATTTCAATTGAAATTTCTAGGGTTTTTAGTTTGGAGGATTTGGTTTGGTGGTTGTCTTCTTCTCTCATCACTAAGATAAATTATCAAAAATTGCTGGAATTTCTTTGGGATTGTTAGGAAAATAAATCTAGTTGTGGTTTTCCGAAAGGTAGAAGTCCCCAATTCGGAACTGTAAAAATAATGTTCTTGTGGAATCAGTCCCGTCAAGGTTTTGTAAATCAACCTTTTTACTTTTGACATTGTTATGCTTTGTATTTCTTTGTGTTTGTAATTCAAATTGAAAATTGTGCAGATGAAACAGCTCGGATTTTGGTCAAAAGAACTTAATTACCTTCCAGGTTTGTTCTAATCATATTCAATCACAAAGCCCATTTCTTTTTGTGGTTTCTGAGATATTCTATGGTGTTGGTTCTGTGTTTTCTTCAATTATTTTGGAAAACCCAGAAAGCAAAATCCATGGTCTTAGTGTTTAAATTTTGTGGTTCATAGAGATTATATCCATTCTGCTGTCTCAGGACTTCTTCCTTTTGGATTTGAAAAGAGGACAAACTTTCCTCTTCCACTTTCTTTCAGAAGCCAAATCCAGTTATGTATCGGCATTTTTAGTGAAATGGTTAGTGGTTACTATTAGTAATGGTGTTGATGATGAAAAACAATGGAAAACTTAGTGCATTAAACGTACTAAGCAGATTTTCCTATTTTTGTTGTTGTATAGGTTCATGATCTGCAAGTTCATTGGTGAATGGTTACTGGTTGGGTTAATATATAATATGAAATAGTAGCCTGATCTTTTGGTGGTTGTGACTTTTGACAAGTATATATATGACATGTACTACATCTCCTTTGTGTTGAACCAAATTCTCACATAGTGTTGAACCCGCAATGGCAATTGTGCCAATCACAGCCGCTGGTGCTCCCGGTGCTGTTTCGGGAGCACTAGTTACTCCAGGATATTGGGATGGTGCTCAATCACAGCTTTGGTTACAAGTTAGTATACTTCCCTATATTACAAATTCAACTTGCTTGCTTTCTTATCACCGTTTTCTATAGCCTTTGAATTAGTTTTTTGAAGCTTAGAAGTTGGTTTGCATTCTATTTTGAAAATTGATATTTGATATGCAATTCATAAGTCTTCAATAGGATTTGTGTAGCTGTTATACATAATGACAGGAGGAGTGTTATGTGAAATTCCACAAATATGTTGAGCTCTATCAATGTAGTTGACTGATCACATATGTTTTTTTTGGGTCTTAAAGAAAGCTGGACTTGGAGCATCTTTTGCCAGCTCCTATTGGTTTTGTTGACAGCAAGACACAAGTTACTCGGTGGGAAGAGGGGAATGGTGTTGGTAAGATGGGTCGTTTTGGCTCTATCTTGTGCCCCATTTGGATGGTAAGATGGGCAGAGATGTAAAAAAAAGGCACTGCCTAATTGAGTTTTTTGGTTTACAAATTTGTTTAGTTTGTTATATGATGGTGACCATCTGATAATGGCCTTGATTTATATATTGGTTCAAGCACATAACTTAGCTGTCTCAATTTCCTGTTAAGATTATATATCATTTATAAGCTGGAATTTATTACATGTTGGTATAGGACACAGAGGCCGAAGTTGGTATTGATAGGACACAGAGGAAATGGAACGAACATGTTGCAGTCCTCTGATATCAGAATGAGAGGAATCAAAGGGAACTCAATCCTCTCCTTCAATACTGCTGCTCAATTCCCAATTGATTTTGTTGAGTTCGACGTTGAGGTAATTAACTAAGCATAATCTTTGTACTTCTTTTGGGTTCCCAATTTCTAAACAAAATCAAGAATCATGATGCACCTTCATGCATTTGGTCACAGTTTGGTTTCTTAGTAGTATTGCTTTTACTGTAAGCAGAATTTACTTTTGTAGGTGACCAAAGATGACTGTCCAGTAATTTTCCATGACAGCTTTATCGTCAGCGAGGACAAGGTTAGTTGGTTCTTGATCGATCCCTCTAAACCCATAAGTTCTTGATTTGATCTGCTTATTTTCATTAGTGTAATATGTAATCTGAACGTAGGTGATATCTTGTGTGGAATTTGGTTTCAGGATGTTTTCATTGAGAAGAGAGTTACAGACCTTAATCTACCAGAATTTCTTTCCTATGGACCCCAGAAACAGCTTGGAGAGGTCATCATCAATGTTGATTTGTTTGTTTTCATATTGATTTTTTTGTATCTGTGGATTTTTTGTGGAATTGAAGTTTGATGATCACATAGTGTACACAGAGAGACAGCTCAAGCATGTTCTTCAAGTAATCTTGCAGGTAACAATGCTTATTTTATAGTCTATATATGTGTAATAGTTGTTGTCTTAAGGTTTACTGGTAGAACACAAATCGAAATTGGGTACTTCAACCTCTTTCTTCTACAATGTACAATACTTCAATACATATAGGTCATTTCACTAAATTGTTGAAATGGATTGAAATTGAAAATGGGTTTTCAACCTCTTTGTTATACAATATTGAACATATAGGTGGTAATTTTTACCGAAAGTTGTTTAAACAGGTGGGGTAAATGAGTATGCAGAGGGCAGACCAATCTTCTTTTCAACCTTTCAGCCTGATGCTGCTCTTTTGATAAGAAAAATGTAGAGCAGTTACCCTGTAAGTAGATCACCTTGATTGGAAAATTTCATGCAAACTTGGTGTTTTGAATAGATAGAACGGTTTTGCAGTGACTGACTTGTTAATCTATATACTTATTATCTCCAGGTATATTTCTTGCCTGAAGGAGGGTCTCAAATGTATGCTGATGTTAGAAAGAACTCTTGGGAAGAAGCAGTTAAGATGTGCATGGCAGGTGGTTTGTAAATTGTAAGGCATTGTTTCAGAAGTGAATGAGAGAAATGAATGTAAAGTTGTTGTAAAGGTTTCTTTTTGCTTATATATATGTTTTTCTTTGCTTGTAAGCAAATTTTATATATGTACAATAATTATATAAATTAAGTTTATATACTAACAAAAAAATAGAAACATGAAATAATACATAAATTGTGGATTTTTGGTTTTTGATTTTTTTTTTTTTTACTTTTTCAACCCTCATTTACGGTGTGCATGGTACGTGTGCCATAAATGTAACCTCTTTTACGGCACACATTTGACTCATTTACAACGTAAATTTTAACTCATTTACGGCGTGCAAGGTATGTGTCGTAAATGCACCCTCTTTTACGGCACACTTTTGACTCATTTACGACGCACATTGTGACTCATTTACGGCGAACTTCATGTGTGCCGTAAATAATAATTGTCTTTTACGACATGTCCATTTACGGCGCATTTTTGTGTGCCGTAAAATGTCTTTTACGGCGCTCTTTGCGGGCCGTAAAAGACCATTTTTCTGGTAGTGCTACTTAAATATTTTTTTGAAAATGAGTTGATTGCATTAGTAATCAAGCCATGGAAACAGGCCAGAGTCTAAACAGAACTTACATAAGAAATCCCGGAACAAACTGGGTAACCTATCTAAGCCACAACTAAACTCATTAAAGTCTAAAGGGACGCTCGCTGAACAGCAAGCCTAATCTATGCAAGAATAACCTCGCTCTCTAAGGAAAAAATATTCATCTAGCCTAATTTTCCAAGCACGCAATTGTGGTACAAATATCAACTAGAAACGTCTTAGAACAGCTTATAGAAATTACCCCTACTTCAAAAGGCTTGAGTCCAGAATGTCTAAAAGCTCGGAGGACTTAAGAAAGCGCGAGTCCCTTCCCCGTAGGGTTGGAACCAGCACCACCATATGCAGCCTCCTCCGCAGCCGACAACCTTGGCATTAGGTTGCTCCTCGGGCTCATCTTGGGAGTTTGCAGCATATATCCCCCATTTTCATATTTGAGCCAGATAGGCCCAGTCCCTGCCTTCAACCCATGAACAGCATCCCTAGGCCCAGTCAACTTTGACCCATATACCTCCGGCCCAGAAAGCAGTCCGGTCAGACCAGCATCCAAACTAGGTTTGGTCGCCGATATTGCCGGGGCTTTCTCTTGTGCACAGGCTGCCGCCGCACTGACCTCTAGCCTCAGACCGGTCTCAGCCACCGGCCCAGTCACCGCCGGCGCTTGAGAGACCCGCCACGATCCACTTGTTGCCTCCACAAAGCGTGGCGCATCTGCATACCCATAGCCTGGGCCTGGGACGTCCCAACCTGACACCATCGAAGGCACTGAGCCACGCTGCCACCGCCACCAAAACTGCAGGCGTCGACACCAGTCTCGCCGCTCCAACCCGATCAGCAAAACATCACCCTCAGTTGAGAAACACTTCAACTGGAGCCCTCGAAATCCTTGATCAAGATCCCAACGTCGCTGCAGGAGAAACTACGATCTCTCCAAGCCCACGTCGCCGTCGTCTCGCCACTGCCCGGTCTGGAGAGCACAAGCCTCCCCGCCGCCTTCACGAAACCTAGGTTTCGCCTTCCTGAGACGCTCCGCCAGTTTCGGAGACGCCATTTTTTTCTTTATTACTACTTAAATATTTGCGCAAGCAAATAAGTTTTCTTTAATGTAAAACTTATTTAAATTTAACCATCCTTATCAACATTTATAGCTACGCTATTGTATAATAATATTATGTAAATTTACGTAATAATTTATAGCTCACGTAACTCACATGAGTAATGAGTCACATCCCATTGAGTTTTCGGAAAAATAAATTTACAGTTTTACACTGGAGATGTCGGGACTCAGGACAAGATCAGTGGAATCCTACGCTACATCCCATCATATCATATATATATATATGTACTCTACAATAATCCATACTCGATGCTGGGTTTGTATAGCAAGTGGCGGGAAACCTTGGCATTGGCGGCAATTATATACGCAATACTGTACCCGCTTTATCTGATTTTAACTTCATCACTGCAATCAAAATTGACTAGTTTGACTAGCAGATGGCACGTCAGATGGTACCCATAAAACCTAGTCAGGTCCCACCAATTACATACTGTCCCACACCCCACTCCTGAACCTTGATCGGGACAACTGTCGACAAAAGGGCTCTTGCCAGCCTAACCTGCATCATGCTTCACGTGCCCCCACCTGCACGTACTCGATCACTCTAATGCTCCTCCCTTCCCGTCCAAAATCTGAGTTATAATGAATTTCAAATAATTATGTTATACTCAAGTTACAATTTTGGAGATTAAGTTACATCAAACATCTTCATCTGGTATATGCTACTGTCAAGTCAATTCTGGTTTTGTTTGAGTTGTTGTATATGCAAGTTTTAATAATGGGTAGGTTTTATTGTCGAGAATCTTTGAACCGGTAAAGTTTATTTAAGAGACAGATGAATCAATTAAGAGAAAGCTTACTTGTTTTTTATTCCTCGCGTCACTTTTGCAGCACTGATGAAACTATTAGAGCAACTCCAATAGCTTTCTTATAATTTTTATATTGTAGGAAAGTAAGAGTCAAAGCTTTAGCCTCATTTTCTTCTCAAACTTCAACATATTCCTTATTTTACAGCAATCTCTAAAATCTCCATATTCTTCCTTATAATTTTAAAAATTGTTATAAATTTAGGGAATTATGTTTTCTCTTTTCTCACTATCCCAAAAATTATGTTTTTTTTTATAATTTTAAGGGAAATGATGGAAAATGTCACTTTAGAGAGTGAAATGATAATAAAGTCACCTAGTTTTCCACTTGATAAGAAGGTCCATTGTAAATTGTTATTAATATTAGTTTAGTCCTTATGAATAATGAGGTCATGTTAAAAAAGGTCAGTTTTTAATTTTTATCATTCCGATTCTGCCCCTAAGGTAATAAACCTTTATAACCTTCCATTTCAAAATCGGGGAGCTCAAATTTTCTCTCTCCTTTGATCAGAAAGCTTCCGATTCGATTTGATCGGAGATCTCTTTCCGAGATTCTTTCTTCGCCGCCCTCTCCGTCGGAAGCTTCCGATTTCTCTTTGTGCCTCTGCGACGATCTGAAAGTGGTTTTGGAGCTTCCTCAGCTCTTTTCTCTTTTTCTGGATCTCTGGCTTCGTCGGTGTTCGTCTTGATCACGTTATTGTGTTCTTCTTCTTCGTTGACTCAGTGCTTAGTTACAGTCTCTCTATTTCTTCCTCTCTCTGGTTTTCTCTGATTTGATCGGTAAGCCATCTCTCTGTGAATTTGTTCGTTTTGGATTTTGCAGTGTATTTTTGTTGTTTGTGTTAAATTGTTGAATTGTTCGTTTTGGATTACTGTTTTCTTCTCCTTCGTCGGACTCAGTGCTATGTTGAATTGTTGATGATGTTTTGTGCTATTGTTGTACTATATTTGTTCTATACTGTGATTTTTTTATCAGTGACATGGCCAGTTACATTTTTAATACTGCTGTTTTGTTCAGGAATTATCATTTATTTTGCGAGTATGATGTTGTTCTTCTGTTCAGGCATTAACAGTTACTTTGGCAGTGACTTGTTTGTGTTGATTCTGTTGATTTCCTTAGTAGTGACATGGATAGTGATTTGTTTTATTCTTGTGCAGTTGTTATGGATACTAGCTATGTTGTCAAGTTTATTTATATTGTTTGGTATGGCTCCTACATAAATGCACTTTTGGTTACTGGTCAAGTGCTAATCTGGAATTTCAGACAAATATCTCGCTTGTTTTGCTCTCAAGCAAACTCCAAAACAGAAGATTCTGGCAATTATGTATGTGTGCTTGCTATTCAAGTTCAAGTTGTGTGAGTCTTTAGCTTAATATCTCACGAGTTCCTTCCATTGGTTGCATAGATTTCCTTGAATTTAGATATCTCTCATTAACTAGCTTTCTTATAATTTTTATATTGTAGGAAAGTAAGAGTCAAAGCTTTAGCCTCATTTTCTTCTCCAACTTCAACATATTCCTTATTTTACAGCAATCTCTAAAATCTCCATATTCTTCCTTATAATTTTAAAAATTGCTATAAATTTAGGGAATTATGTTTTCTCTTTTCTCACTATCCCAAAAATTATGTTTTTTTTTTTATAATTTTTATATTGTAGGAAAGTAAGAGTAAAAACTTTAGCCTAATTTTCTTCTCAAACTTCAACAGATTCCTTATTTTACAGCAATATCTAAAATCTCCATATTCTTCCTCATAATTTTAAAAATTGCTATAAATTTAGGGAATTATGATTTCTATTTTCTCACTATCCCTAAAATTGAGATAATTATAGGGAATCTATTAGAGCAAAAAAGACTCATTTTTCTCTAAAATAAAGAAAAATCAAAATATGGAAAAGCTGTTGGAGTTACTCGTAATTATTTAATAGCATATTCATGCACTTAGTTCATAATATAACACTACTAGGGCCACACCCAATTTAATCAATGAGAAACAAGGCTAATACATATGCATATTCCTGTATAAAATGCACTAAGAAAGCTAAATGGATGAAGCACTGCATACTCATAATATAAATCATATGCCGCTAATTTATAAAACGTGCATCCTTTTGTTTTTTAATTGCTGCCTAGCTTCTGGATGGTTCTATGCATAGAACTCATTGATTGATATCTCGAGTGTTTATTTTCAACATTGAGAGGTCGGTGGTGGTTGGTCCCGCCAGTCTCCACTATCTCGTACCTTTTATCATTCTGCTCATGCTGGTCCACCACAGCGTATTAATATCCGCAATTTTGAAGGTAAACCATCTGTGGCTGTAGTTTAGTGGTGAGAATTCCACGTTGTGGCCGTGGAGACCTGGGCTCGAATCCCAGCAGCCACATTATTTTTTTTATCTCTTGGCAAATTAATAATGTTCCTTGTTTCGAACTTATTAAATAGATCTGAAATTGAGATTATGTTATGCACTTCTGATCATGAAATTTAAAAAATAGGAATTCTAAATTCTAAATACATCACAGAAAAGTTACAATCATATGTCGCTCTCTTCCTTCATTCCTACTTCATTTTTTTTTTTTTTTTTTTCTTAATTTTTTTTTCAAAAGAGGATCAAAGGGTTTCACTCCTGCCCCCATAGTGACTCAAACCCATGCTTCATGTTAAAATGTTTGGAAACAAGTTGGTGCTCATAAAATCGCATGTGCTTTAGTTTCTTGTTCTTGAATGACTAGAACCAACATAAATATCTTGTCACGTCCTTATATAGTGATTTGAGAATAAACTGATTTGATTATGAAATCCATATTAGTATGAATTCAAATATTTAAATACGCAAGGAAAATACTATACTACTTATAATTATCTTTCGTTCTTTCTCTTGAAAAATTAAACCAGTTCTTTGTTTCTTTACTATTATATAGATTTGAAATTGAACTTCTGTTATGATTATGAAATTTAAAAAGTATGAATTCAAAAATTAGAATACACTGCAGAAAAGTTAGAATATTATTTGTCACTCTCTCATATCATTCCACTACTAGCATATGCCTTATAGAACACTTTAATTTTTCTGTATCTTTTGCTCTAGAGAATATGGATAACCGTATCAAAAAGTCATTCGGTACGGTACGGAATGAAAAAGTGTATCCTCTATTGCAGGCTCCAATAACCAAAAGCCACGCTTTTGACTTTGGTGTCTCTATTTTTTATTTTATTTTAAATGTTATATTAATGTTTTTCTTTCTCTCTCTTCGTTTTCTTTTAATTCCTATTTATATATTAATCGAAATATAAAAATACTTGTTTTATACGTATAAGATACTAAATACTTTAATATTTCATTTAATATATTTTTTTTTTTTAGAGATTTCATTTAATATTATAAATTTTTATATAATGTTAATTAAGAAAAGCTACGAATCTTCTTCAGTATCTATTATGCGTTGGATACCCTATGACAAAGGTATCATTTGAATTTTTATATTAAAAAAAAAATTATTGAAACCTACCATTAATATTCAGAGCAATTTTATTTTATTTTTTTTAAAAATCTGCTATTATGAAAATTCATATTGCTGCAATAATCTAACATCTCGTTATCAATTGTTTCATGATTACAACAATTATAACACCGGCAAAGAAGAACCTCAATTAAATATTCTCTACCATTTAAAATAAAATCCACTAACATTTAAATTTGACCAGAAGTACATAAATAGTTTTGTTATTTATAGGGTCTACATAATTTGAAATAAATGCCAAATTCAAATCCTAATCTAGCACTGAATTGAAATCCTAACATGACATTGAATTGAAATCCTAATAGTCTTGAAGCAATGACCACCATCTCCACACGATTAGCTCCCGTTCTAGTTGCATAATGGATGATGAAGGCATGATTCCTAAACATATGGACCAAGTTAAAGACGAGTTACTGATCAGAAATAGTATATGTACAAAATCATAATATGAATTGTAAAGTTCCACATCCAATAAGTATAGTCAAAATGCAAAGATAAATATATACTTACTTGATTAATCAATTTGCATATTGGGGCAATCAAATGGCATTGTGGGACGGTAGACATCATCATCTGGTGAAAAAGCAACAGTCGATGGCCTTTGAGACGTGTCACGAGCAAACTGAGACATCATTTGCATGACATCTTCTTGTGTATCCACTGATATTCCGCATTGTTTAAACATCTCTCCCCTTTTTTGGAGTGCCATCTCTACGCACCTCACTTCAAACATTTGTTCCATCCGTTTTGTTTGCTCAACCATTTTGCTTTGTAGTTCCTCCATCATGTGTGCTTCTTTCTCTTGTGCCTTTTTCGCTTGCTCTTCCAATTGCTCTCGCAACTGTTTCACTTCTCTTGATACTCCTCGCTCTTCAACATGGATTCCAGGGACTTCATCCCAAGTAACGCCTGCTCCAACACCCCTCACTCTGTTCCCCTTCTCCTTACCAAGAACTTCAGCATACATTTCTTCACGGATTTCTGGAGCAGTGATGTCAACATTCATGCTTAGCCTCTTTTGTTCAGCCTCTTCAAAATCCGCCTACAATAAATATAATGGATAGACCATAAGCAAAGGAGACATGAAATATCTACAAATATAATAAAGCTACAGAGAAATTAGCTTACAATTGGCTTTGCAGATGCCACATCGATCGGTTCTTGGGACCCTTTCCTTTGATGTGTTAATTTAAATAGCTCCCACCTATCTGGCTCTTTACCATGAGAAATTTCCTGTGCAACAGATTGTATATTTAAAATATGTAGTAGATACACAAGAAGGTGGGCAGGTAAAACAGAGAGGTAACAAAGATACAAAGAGTTAGAAAGATACTGATGTAGGCAATATGGACCTGAATAACAGTTCAATATATGTAAAACAGTACTAAACCCTAGTTGTTGTTATGTATACTTGTTATAGGGATTTACTCAAGGCAGAGGGTAGCAAGGATGCAACGGGAAGGTTAATGAAATATAATCACAAGACTAAAGAAATGACACCGTTGAAAGGAGGAGGACTTTATCTGCCATATGGGATTGCGGTTAGCCACGATGGCTTACTTGTACTAGTCTATGAATAATTGAATACTCTGCTAATAGGATCTGAAAGTATTGGCTCAAAGGCTCAAAAGCTAATACATGAGAAGTGATTACTGACTTCAGTACTGAAGGACCTCCAATTTACACAAAAAGAAATGTATATATATGGAGATATTTGGGTGGCAGTAAACGCTCATCGTGGTCAGATCGAGGAACATGTTAGTCCATCGGAAGACGAACAACATCACGGTGTCAATTGCAGTTAAAAGTGATTCAGTTGGGAAAGTGCTAAAGGAGGTAAGGCTTATAAATCAATATGGCAAAAATTTCATCAGTGAAGTTCAAAAGGTCAATGGGGCACGCTATGTAGGATCTCCATTTACTAATTTTGTTGGGGGTTTCAATGTATAAGCCGTGGGAGCTTCTTAGATAATCACATTTTTAACAATTGGTGGACTAACATAACATTTAAGGTCTGCATTGAAGTTTCTACTTAATTGAAAAAAAATAGACAAAAAAAAAAAACAGAAATGGATTTTTGGAACCACTTTCGATGTCCAGTTGATCCATTGAAGTTATTATACCATGTGCGAAAAATATGGTTATCTGGCAGCCACTTTCGATGTCCCATGTAGATTTCTTTCTTACCATGATGCAACCTAAAAGAATCAGTCTCTTCACCACAAGTTGGCCAAGCCTTAGATCCCTTTGTGCTATACCCAGACAACATGGCTTATGCAGGGAAGTCATTTATACTCCACAATAATGCAACTCTCATCTGAAAAACCTCTTTTTTAAACGCGTCATATGTAGGAACCCCTTCTGCCCATAGCATTTTCAATTCATCTATCAAAGGCTGTAGATACACATCTATGTCATTTCCGGGACTTTTAGGGCCTGGGATGAGCAACGATAGCATCATGTATGACTTTTTCATGCATAAACCAAGGAGGGAGATTGTAGACAGTAACGATAACAGGCCAAGTACTGTGGGACAAGCTCATCATACCGAAAGGGTTGAATCCGTCACTGGCTAGACCCAAACGAACATTTCGACCATCAGAGCCAAAATTATTGTCAATTTTGTCTAATTCTTTCCAAGCAAGAGAATCGGCTGGATGACGTAGAACCCCATCTCGTGGTCTCTTTTCAGAATGCCAAACCATAAATTCAGAGGTGTGGCGAGACCAGCCATGTTCCCCTGGTCAGCAGCTGACCATGGGGAATATGGTCACTCACCGTCCGATTGAAATCGGTCGGTTGATTGCTAAGTGATGAAATCTGATATGAGAGCTGTCAACCGTCCGATTGAAATCGGACGGTGAGTGACCATATTCCCCATGGTCAGCTGCTGACCAGGGGAACACTACTGACTATGCGAGACATGTACAACCTTTGAAGTCTTGGCCCTAATGGAAAGTAACGCAAAACTTTGGCTGGTACCTTCTTCATGGGGGAGGTGTTCTCTTTGTACCGACTAGTACCACATACATGACAAACTGTGTTTGAAGCATATTCCTTCCAATATAACATGCAATCATTAGGACACGTATCGATTTTCTGGTATGTCAACCCAAGACTTTGATGAACTTTTTTGTTAAATAGAAGGAAGCAGGAAGAGTTTTCCCTGGGGGCAAATAAGCCTTTAACAATTCAAGCAACTGTGTGAACGATACATCACTCCAACTGTTCAATGCTTTTATTTGATATAGCTTTATCAAAAAATCGAACATCTTTTTTCCTGCACCAGGGTATAATTCAGTGTCAGCTTTTTCTAAAAGCTGGTAAAATCTTTGTGCATCAGGGGTAAGGCCGTTAGGCAAGGATGGACCTTCAGTAGGCTCTGATGGTTCTTGTAAATCATCTTCACCTTCATACATGCCAAATGCATCATGCAACATATCTTGCACATCAGAATCTGGTTGATGTGACGACGGTCCCGGCAAATTAAAATCTGGTTGATATGATGAAGGCCCTGCCATATTATGATCAACTGCAGCTGGTATATGCTCACCATGCTCGGTCCAGGGGATGTTAACATATTTAGGATCCATGTCATCCACCCTAAGATGCTGCTCAACAACAGCAGGCAGTCTATTGTAGCCATTATGACACCTTTTACACGGACACTTGATTGTACCTTCAAAAGAAGCATGCTCTAAGGCATAATTGAGGAATGCATCCAATCCAGCATTATATTCATCAGTGTACTTATCTAAAAATATTCATTCCTTGTCCATATCGTTGATCAAAGATTTGTTATCAAGCTGCATAGAAAAAAAAAAGGAACGAGTATTTAGTTTTTGGTGAAAATAAAAATTGATTTCTAAAGTCATAACTGATACTAAAAAAGGATCGATAAACAAATATTAATAATAATTGGAATAAAAATTAATACCTTTTGATGATCGATGCTATCTCTTTTTCAACTGAAGGTTTGTTTGATTAAATTTTGTTTCCTGAACCGCAATTTATAGCACCTCAACATCAATATCATTGAGTGGTTTGCATTGGATGTGCACAACGTGCATAGTTGTTGAATATGGAAGTGCACAGTGCACAATTAGAATTGGATTTGGAAAGTGAATGCATAATTAACATTGGATATGGAAAAGGGTGCACAATTTGCATTGGATATGGAAACTGAAATTGTAGCTATTGGTTACCATATTGGATACAAACACAAGGAACGTGGCTAATAAAAACTAAATATGATTATCCGTATGTTAGAGAAAAATTTGGAATCTTATTTGTAAGTAAATTCAATTAAAACTCTTTTTTTTTTTTGAAACTCATTCTCAATCTGCACCTAATATATTAGAAATAATAGATATGTGGCAAATTAAAACGGATAATTATGTCGGCGAATTAAACCTGGTTAATAATTATACTTGAAATACCACCAATTTTTGCTAAACGTATGACAATTTAATGGATACAGATTACATAATTTATTTTGCAATTATGCCCATTAACTTATAATACTAAAACTCTAATAACATATTAAATCTAAAAACATAAGAAAATAATGAAACATATATTTTTTGCAATACGATTGAATAAGGAAGTGCACCAATGCACAATTAGAATTGAATTTGGAAAGTCAATGCGTAACTAACATTGGATACGGGAAAAGGTGCACAATTAGCATTGGATATGGAAACTGAAATTGTAGCTATTAGTTACCATATTGGATACGAAAACAAGGAACGTGGCTAATAAAAATTAGGGGCCGTGACCACTTACCCAATTTCAATCTAAAAAATGCCCACTTGCTCCACTAAGAGTTTTTTGACCCCATTTACCCAATTCAACATCTACTGACAATTTTACCCCTATTAATCAAACTAAAACTCACAGATCTCAATCCTCTCAAACTCTCTCTCCTCCCGGACTCTCTCTCTCTCTCTCTCTCCAGCCGGCAGTGGCGACCACGCCTTCAAGTCTTCAACACCTTCTTCGTCGACCTCGATCCCAGCGCTGGCTAGCACATCCCAAGCCCCATCTTCGTCGACCTCTGCCAATCACCGACCATCCTCAATCATGGATCACCGATCTGAAGCTCCCATCCCTCTGCGGTGCCGGAACCTCACCAAACTGAGACCGGTCGGAGATGGGCTGCAGGTGAGCAACTGGAGAAGAGGACATGGGGAAGACGAAGGCGGAGATGGACTGCAGGTGAGCGACTGGAGATGGGCTGCGTCGGGGCTGGGACCGGTCGGAGATGGGCTGCAGGTGAGCGACTGGAGAAGAGGACCTAGAGAAGATGAAGGCGGTCCGGTCGGAATCGTGCTGGAGAAGCATGGGTGTCCACAGGGGGACTTTGGGTGGCCGGAGAAAAATTCTTTTGTTTTTTTTTTTTCTGATTTCGCTTGTTTTTTTTTTTTTTTTTTTTTTTTTTTTCTGATCTCGATGGGAAGAGCTCCGAGAATGGGGAAGGAAAAAAAAGAAAAAAAAAGTGAACGTTTACAATTGAACAATTGTGTCTGTAGTGTATTCATTTTGGTTCACTTGAAGGCAATAATATGATTATTGAAGGGTAATAATATGATTATTGGGGCAATAATATGAGTATTGGGAGGCAATAATATTATTACTGGGGGGCAATAATATGATCAATTGTGACCTATAATGTATTCATTTTGGTTTTGGGAGTTTATACAATTCACTGGACGGAAATAATATGAATTTGGGAGGCAATAATATGATTACTGGGGGGCAATAATATGGTTACTAGGTATTACTGGGGGGCAATAATATGATCAATTGTGACCTATAGTGTATTCATTTTGGTTTTGGGAGTTTATACAATTCACTGGACTGAAATAATATGAATTTGGGAGGCAATAATATGATTACTAGGGGGCAATAATATGATTACTGGGTAGCCGGATTTCGGTGACCGGTCGCCGGACTCCGGTCATCGGTGGCCGGATTTCGGTGACCGGTCGCCGGACCTCGGTCATCGGTGGCCGGATCCCGGTGACCGGTCGTCGGATTCCGGTCACCGGTCGTCGGATTCCGGTCACCGGAGTCGGTGCCCGGCCACTGGTTACCTGAGGCAGGCAAGTTGGAAGACGACTTCTCCCTCTAAGTGAAAATGAAGGAGAGGGCAAAAAAGTCTCAAAAAAAAAAATAATAATTAATTGGGTAAAGGGGAAATAATCCCTTAGAGTGTTTTGGGTAAATGGGGTTAAAAAACAGTTGGTGGAGCAAGTGGGCAATTTTTAGCCTAAAATCGGGTAAATGATCATTTCCCCTAAAAATTAAATGCGATTATCTGTATGTTAGAGAAGAGAAGAATTTGGGATCTTATTTGTATTTTGACTTTTACCCACTTCAATTAAAACTTTTTTTTTTTTTGAAAACTTATTCTCAATCTACACCTAATATATTAGAAATAATAGATATACGGCAAACTAAAACTCATAATTATGCTGGCAAAGTAAATCTGGTTAGTAATTATATTTAAACAACCATCAATTTTTATTAAACGTATGACAATTTAATGGATACAGATATGCATAGTTTATTTTGCAATTATGCCCATTAACTAATTATACAAAAACTCTAATAACATTTTAAATATAAAAACACAAGAAAATAATGACACATATACTTTTTGCAATACGGATTGCAAGGAAAGATGATTAATTTGTAAATTTGAATAAATTAAATACAATAAATAATTAGATATTATTACTTCACACTCTTAACCGTATCTATATCAGATACTTATCCGAATATTTAATATAATATATTAATTTAGTATTTTATTTAGCAATGAATACGGATTTTTGTCTTTAATAAATGTATTAACTTATTTTGTTGATTATATTTTTTTATTTTGTCACTGTTATCAGTACCCATAAAACAAAGAATACTAAAAATATAAAATGGTGTCATTTGCTCTACTCAAATGATACACTTAGAAAAGTGTATCCAAAATGGGTGGCCACTAGAGATTTTGCTAGTAGTGTTCATACTCCATGTTAAAATCTTTGGAAACAGGCTGACGCTCATGAAATCACATGTGCTTTCATTTCTTTGTTCTTGAAAGACTAGAGCTAACATAAATGTATTGTCACGTTCTTATATAGTGATTTGAAAATTAATTGCTCTGATTATGAAATTCATACAACATTAATTCAATAATTTGAATACGTACACGAGAAAAACATTATATTACTTAGAATTATCTTTCGCTCTCTCTTTCAGTCACTGAGTAAGGTGGCCAGAAAATTAGTTCCTTTGTTCTTGAATGAGTAACAACAACCGCAAACGTATTGTCACGTCCTTCGACCTCGTGACTACTCATGGCCACAGATTGTACAAGTACAATCATCAATTGAAACCACATCCGTGTTCTTGGCCCCATTTGGATGGAACACATTTTGCATCACTGTATTTGCGTAAGAAATTGAAATTCATAGAGCCAGGGCGGCTGTGCCGGTCACCTCCGATATACGATTACGTGATCAGTCGCCTATGGTCGGTGATATCTAGGGCCATCACCAAGATTTTTATCATATCTGGATGCAGGTAGAGCCAGGTCTACATTAATTGTATGAATTAATATGTGATATCTCAAACCCAAAATGATGGTTTTTTTTTTTTTTAAGGGGCTCGAACTCTTGACCTCTTATATATGAGACCAAAGACTTACCACCCCACTAAACACACACACACCAAACCCAAAATGATGATTCAATGGTCGAATTGTCGAAAAGATAACTCGTTACAACTGTTACAAGGCCCACAACTCCTGTCTATTCCTATATTGCTTTGCCAAATATTAAGGTTTAGTTTTTTTTTTTTTTGATCGAGTTAGTTGTTAGTAACTCACACACCCATGCAGTGGTATCCCAGCGCCAGGACACCTGCACCGACATTGCGGCGAAAGCCTGGTAAAGACAGACTAATCCACTGCACCGCAGACGCACGAACCCAAAGGGTCCCTCAAATCTGCTGACCACGGGATGGAGCTGGGATTCGAACGCTAGACCTGGGGGTTCCAGACTAGGTCATTCGACCAACACACCACACCACGTGGTTAAGGTTTAGTTGAACTCTTTGAAGATTTTCTTCTCGATCTTAATTACTTGTGAATCTATGTGAAGAAAAAAGTAGGATAAAGAAAATATGTTCGAATTTTAGATTTTGAAACTCAAGGTGAATCATGAAAATGAGCATTTATTATAGTAAAATAGAAAGAAAAAAATGGTGAAAGAATTCAAGTACCAAACTTGCTAAAAGCATGTAAGAGACTTCTACTAGTAATTAGTAATTACGCTAAATGGTGCGTTATGAATTTTGTAATATTTATCATGTTTAGAACATAGAAATTTTTTCTTCGTACCCATACAAATTGAGGTACGTAGGCATGAGGTGACGACCTCTTAGGTCTTATATCTTGTCCAAGTGTCCAACTATGCAAGAACCTCGGCTGAGTTTGAACTCTGATGCGAGGAATGCTTCCTGTCAGCAAAGTCATAAAGTACTAGACAAATAGTGATTCTATATACTCAGTTAATTAAACTACAAGCTTTCTAGATACAAATATCTTATTAAAATTAGATTAGACATGTTAATCTCTTTCCTAAGTAGTAAGTATAGAAGAAGATAATGTTTGGATGTATATCTCATCCATTGGAGTCTTCCAGATCGCGTTATCCAAAAAATAGTGAACCATAACAAAAATAATTATAAAAACTGCTTCGATGAGTTATACATTAATTAAATATATATGCAACACGAGCTGTAGACGTATGTTACCTATCAGATCGATAATGTTTTTTTTTTTTTCGATAATGTTTGCGCTAATAAACTCACTACTTTTATTAGTAATATCTTTTGTACTTGACTCTTTACAATGAAATTGGACAATTTTTTCACAAATAAAAATAACATACAGCAAATATAATACTATGTGGATAGAGTTATCATCCTTCACTTTTTCCATAATTTCCAACACATGACTTTGGCACTTGAATAGGAAAAAACAGAAATAATTTGAAATTGTTTCAAACATTACAAAACAATAAAAAGAGAAAGATTTCAACCTTTAATCCCGACATTTCCCAATTCCTCATTTTACAGGAAGAGAAAGAAATCATGTAAAGGAAAACAAAAAATCATTTTCTTTCGGTTTGCCACCGTTTGCCTTTATGCCTCCTTAAAAAAGCGGCTTTAAATTGTAGGGAAACTGACCCCATCTCCATTACAATCATACAATTTGCACTTTAAGTAGTATAAATACACATAATAAGTTATAAATCTCATTCAGTAGACCTTTATTTGTATGTATTAACAAATATACATAAATATGTGTGTGTGTGTATATAACAATTCTACTACATGCCGACAGGAGTGTTTGATACAACAATTAAATTTTTTTAACTCTTTCTCCGAAGCTCCTAGGATTAGACAAACTGAAACGAATTGATCGAAAATTGAGCAAAGATGAAGAGTTGTATCCCTTCCGAAGAAGAAGAAGATCGAGCAGGCCAGGAGGAATACCCTTCTTCATAAAATGCCCTAAAACCCACAGAAATCCATCATTCCGGAGACGAAACAGAGGAAGACAAAATTCCAGCAACACTGGCACGCTAGGTGTCCCTATCATCGGTGCCACGTGTCCCATCAAGGGCACTTCCGGGGCGCAGTGCTTCGCTGTATGAACAAAGAGAGATCAGATGGTCTCAAACTCTCAAAAAATAAGAAACCAAAAGATTTTCGAAAATTTCCGAATTTCGAATTATTTCGCTATTTCACAGCCTGTCCACCAATCAGTGGAGTCCCTTCTGCCACCGGAAACCGCCTGTAGCCGGTTCCCCATCCCGTGTCAAGTTTAATATAAGTACCACATCGACCGTAAGAGCAAGACTCACCACACGAAGCCCTCCTTCAGAACTAGTAGTGAAGTAGCCACTGTACTACTCCATTCTCAGCTTCAAACCTTCAAACCTCCGCCGTCCGAACTTTAACCCGCCATGCCGATCCGGAATATTGCCGTGGGCCGACCCGAGGAAGCTTACAACCCGGACGCCCTCAAGGCCGCGCTTGCCGAGTTCTTCTCCACTCTCATCTTCGTCTTCGCCGGCGAAGGCTCCGGCATGGCCTTCAACAAACTCACCGACAACGGCTCCACCACTCCCGCCGGACTCGTTGCCGCTGCCCTCGCTCACGCCTTTGGTCTTTTTGTCGCCGTCGCAATCGCCGCCAACATCTCGGGCGGACACGTCAACCCCGCCGTCACCTTCGGCGCCTTCGTCGGAGGTAACATCTCTCTCCTACGTGGCCTCCTCTACTGGGTTGCTCAGCTCCTCGGATCCACCGTCGCTTGCTTGCTTCTCAAGTTGGCCACCAACGGCCAGGTCAGTTTGTTATTACTGAACTTCTCTTCAAGTTAGTTAATACGGTTATTAATTATATGACCTAACTGGTTTTGATTTCGTGCTCCGCAGACCACCTCTGCTTTTGCTCTGTCCTCCGGAGTTGGTGTGTGGAACGCGTTCGTATTCGAGATAGTGATGACGTTCGGGCTGGTGTACACCGTCTACGCCACCGCCGTTGACCCCAAGAGGGGGAACGTGGGAACAATCGCGCCCATCGCGATTGGTTTCATCGTTGGCGCCAATATTTTGGCGGGTGGGGCATTCGACGGAGCCTCCATGAACCCGGCCGTGTCTTTCGGACCGGCTTTGGTGAGCTGGAGCTGGCAGAACCACTGGGTCTACTGGGCCGGACCTTTGATCGGCGGCGGTATCGCCGGGCTTGTTTATGAGTTCTTCTTCATCAGCCACAGCGGCCACGAGCCACTGGCCGGCAGTGAATACGCCTAGGAAAAAAAAAAAAAAAAGAGGAGAGATTTTTCATGTTTGGATTTCTTGTGCTTCGATTTTTCATCCCAAGAAATTAAGTTATGATCATCATTGTCACCCTCGTTGTTTTGCTATGGGAAAGCATTTTGTGTTGTTCCTGGAGTGATTGGGGTTGGAACTGATTGTATTATTCTGTATGCTTCGGTTGTATGATTAATTCAACTTTCTTCCAAGTTTTTTTCTGTTACTTTAAATCGAAATGCTCTTGGATCTTCTACTTTTACTTTTCAATAATTAGTGTACTGTTGATTAATTGTACCCTTGTTATGGAAAAAGCTAGAACTAGCTGCTGGGGTCTTGATTTGAATAATCAGCTGGTACTATATAGAATTCACTTGTTTTTTGTGTAGGTAAAAAACCTATCTTTTAAATTACGCTAGCACAAGAGACTAATTGGACCACTGTTACCGACAAGAATAGTTCTTGATTTGTTTCTATATTTGTACATTAATTTCCAAATTCAGTGGGTGGCATGTTCCGGATATCTCTAGTGCTTAATTGATCCTGTGGAAAATAGGAGCCGGGGTATTCACTCTGGAATATGATAGAAAATATTATTAATTTGATTTTCTGAAGAATTAGTGAAAAAAAATAATCTTATGCATGGCATAAATGATCGTAGTTCATTTTTTAAGTGATCGACATTATCATACTTAGCATAATATGAAGTTATAACCACGTAATTCTTTTCAAAAAAAAAAAAAACCACGTAATTTGGTGATCTAGTACTCTTATTGCAATCTAGGTCAAAGAACTGAATTAAGATCGTGCTCAGGGGCAAATTGTTGATTAACTAACATACAAGGACCACGCCCATTTATATTTTGGTGCATTCGCGTAGGTCGAACCTTTAAAATAGATATAACAGTATAACACATAAAGCTTTCAAACTAATTAAGAGCAGAACTTTAAAATAGATATAACACATGCATAAACCAGAACTTTCACGTGCTTACCTACTCTCACCTTTCACATAGAGATTCCTAATAAATTGATCACCAAATTATGAACTTTCTTGAAGCAGGTAAGCACGTGAAAGTTCTGGACCGATATGGAGTAAACTTGCATCATTATATGGAGTACCGGCCCCAATGAACCTTGTCCTCACCCCGCCTTTTTTGGCATATACTGCAGCTGCTTTCGTTTTCGAGCCCTAAAGCTGAAATCTTTCACTCAATAGCACGCCTTTTCGTTTTTAGCCACTATTTATTCTGGAGCCTTTTCGTTTTGGTAGTATTCTCAAGTCATTGGAAGAAATTAGACACATTATAAATAGTTACTAATTTAACTGTTTTGACTTTAAAAGTTTAATATTGGCAAGAAATTATAGAATTTTTGGTTGTAAATAGTTACTAATTTAACTTAACTGTTTCGACTTTAAAAGTTTAATATTGGCAGGAACTATATATATAATTTTTGGTTTTATTCTCAGTTCTCACTATCTTTTTTTTTTTTTTTTTTTTTTAAGGAATGACGACAAACTATATTAAGTGATAACCGAAGGTTACATGAAGCGATGCAAAAGCATCGAAAGAAAACAATAAAGCACAATGAGATGCACAAGCGCATCGATAATAAAGAAAAAACAATAAAGGATAATAAGATGCACAAACGCATCTTGAATGAGAGGTAACCAGGATGTGACTTGATGTCGAACGACACCACTGCACTACATATGTCACGAAAGCAGTGTAAATATAATAGTAACCGTAACCGTAACCGTAGCCGTAACCGTAACCGGTGTTATGATCACCTAGAAGGGGTGATGCACTCACCAGGAGTTCGAAAGTAACCGAGGGTGTCAAAAACTCGAAAATTAGCAAACGAACTCCTAAGAACCAGAACCAGTACCAGATCAATATGAGCAGCTGTCCCGGATCCAAGATCCGGATTTGTAGGCCACCAGGATCCCAAATACGGATCCAAATCCGGCCCAAGACCAAAGTCAAGTCTGACAAAGCAGCCTTGACAAAAGCCCAAGTCCATTTGAAACTGATTAGGGCACCCCAACTCATGGGCACCCTAGCCTCAGCCCCTCTCTGGGCACCCGAACGCCGCCGCACCCAAACACCACATATCTGAGCCGCCGCACCGGAATCCCTGCCTGAACCCCTAGTCGCGCCCAAAGCTTGATGGATTCGAGAAGGAAGGTAGCCGCGCAACAGACATGGGACGCCCCTCAAAGCCGATTCGATCTACAAAAACCAGCGTCGGCCCAAACGCAGCCCCTCCAATCCGTGTCGGAGAAGACGCAGTCGCCGTGCCGCCATCTCGCTCCATACGAGGTCAGCCACCCCCTTAACCCTCTCGGTGATGCAGCCGCCTGACACCACCTTCAGTCGTCCACGTTTGGGTCGTATTCGACCCACTTTGAAACTGCCTTGAAACTCTTCACGGTGAGGCGCGACCGGAAAATCTCTCCCACCGAAAGCCGAGTGGACAGGCAAAACCAAGGTCGCGAAACACGATTGAGACTGCTGTGGTTTCTCCAAGAAACTCAGAGGGTAATGAGAGACGACCAACGCCGTACTCGATTGACACAGCATCGTAGGTGATGCCGAAATAGCCTGCCATTGAGAATGGAGGAAGGTGCAGAGTCGCCAAGCCCGGGGGCGGGGCTCACTCAGCCCTTGCAGAGCTCTGCTAGGGTTCATTTTAGTTCTCACTATCTCTTATTAAAACCTTAAATGAAGGGAGTGTTCATTTCTACTATTATTTTTTTTTTTTTAAGAGAATAAAAAAATTTCACTCCTACGTACCCTTATGGTGACTCGAACCCAGGACCTAGATCTTAGGTACTATTATTGTGAATCTTCAACTTCATTCATATTCTTCATGAGTTATAAACAATTATAAAGGACCGAAGTTATAGTTTATAACTTAAGGTTTCAAATTTCTATATAACTGCCGAAATTTTAGTAATTTTGAAGTACCGAAACGAAATTCATATGCTATATTATTTCCGTCATGAGTTTCCCGAAATTTTTCAAAATTTTCGGTACATTTCCTTGAAATTTTTGATTTCCGAAATATCTACACACACAAAAATATATTTAAAAATTCACAACAAAATTTTGTCCTAAATTTATGTGAAATTTGTATGTCACCGACAATGAATTTTTTACTTCATACTTTCATAGAGAAAATATGAAATTTTAATTTTTTTTTTCAATCAAGTTGAATACAACAAAAAACCTTTTTGCTTTTATCTGCTACAAAGTTTAATCCTTCAACCACAACATGATTCCCTTTTTGTTTCATCTCAAATGTCGTATGCTTCATACAATGGAACACCAGATTGGGTAATTTCACAATATTTGATATATGGATTGCATGTGGGAAGAGATATACACACATACAATACTCATGTGATGAAGTACCAAAATCATTTTCAAAATTCATGTACTTAGGAGCAGTATTATATGATACTAAATAGAAGCATTTCAACTAGCTAGATCGAACCATATCGTAGTAGTTTTTATATTTCTTTTGTTGTACTTGTTCATTTTCATTCACGGTGTTTTGGTATTACGTTCTCCCGCCCCACACAGTTATAATTTTCTAATTATTAGTGAAAAATGGGTGGTGGTCAAACCTCCCACTGGGTTCCAGCCATAAAAAAAATAATAAAAAAAAAAAAAAAAAATCACATTCGCATTATCAATATACAGTTCATTTATAATTACACATAAATTAAAACACTAGTTTAGCAACCTACTACAATACTAGTTAATTACTCATCCATATTAAATATCACAATTCTATTATAAATGTATAATTTTAGAGAGGTTACATTGTAAATAGGTATATTATAGGTTACACTGGCGGACCTAGCATAGGGTTAGTGGGGGCTGCCGCCCACACTGCATCATCATATACACACTGATATATATAGAAGCTCTAGACAATTAATTTTATGCATTTGAAAGTGTATTAGGTAGCTTTTGCCCCCACAAGTGTCATGATTTTGATGATTTCATGTAGGGGTCATCATGGGCCGGGCTAGGGCCGGCTCTACCCTAAATTTTAGGGCTTAGGATTGGGTCGGGCTGGGCCTAGTCAAAGTTAACAAAATTTAGGGCTGGGTAGGGTCGGGCCGGGGCTTAAATATGCTAACCCTTACCAGCCCAAAAGGCCCGAGCCACTAGGGCCGGTGGGGCTGGCCTTTCGAATAAGGCCGAAATGGGCCTAAAAAGGCCTTAGTTTGTTTAACAAAAAGAAATATATTTTTTTTATTTTTTTATCTCAAAATGTAGATCAATGGTTATATAGGTAATACAAGACTCATTATTTTTTGTTTATTATATTTAATATATATATATATATATATATATATATATATATATATATATATTGGAATTAACTTATAAGTTATAACATTTATAAATATTAGTTAAGATGGTTATATTCAATTAACTATCTCTCTAAATGTCTCAAAATTAATTGTTGTTTAACAAAGGAAACAAAAATTAAAGAAAATAAAGCGTAGGAAATCAATTATAAAAAAGAGATAAGTTGTATGTTATAGACTAAAGATAAACATATTTAAAAAATAGAAAATTATTAGGGCTTAAAGGGCCGGGGCGGGTTTCATTTGCATGACCCTTACCCTACCCTATTTGAGAAGGGGTAGGGCTGGCCCGCCTTAATGTAAGGGCCGGGTCGGGCTTAGGGCCGAAGGGCTAAATGACGAGGCCTAATTTCATGCATGTTTAAGCTAATATCAGAAAAATTTATCTTTATTTTCATATGTTTTATGCATAAATTGTTTTTTGGAAATGGGTGGACAAAGATTTCAATTTGAGTTTTTCTATTAGAACCTCCAAATTTACTCGCTTAACCTCCTATGCTTTTTACACCTCCTATCAAATTTTCTAATACTAAATTTACTTACTAAACCCCATTGAATTTCCTCAAATAACCTCACTCATGTAATTTACAAACAAACTACTTAGTTAGTTCAATGAATTAATTACTCTATAAATCTTAATTACATATCTATTCCTTAATTAGACAGCATAAAAAAATATAAAAAATTAAACACAAGGTATTGAGATTTAAAAATTAATTTATAAACAACAAGAAAATAACATGAACTATCTTGTGTTTTTTTTTTAAAACTTTTTTTTTTTTTCTGTTTTAGCTCTACAAAAAAATATGAAGATTAATCATTTTTTCTTAATGTTTATTTTATGTACCTCATGATTAATTATTCAAATATTTATTTTAAAAAATTGCTAGTTCATTTTATATTTTTTTGTAAATATAATGGATAGACTTAGATTTAGGTCATAATATGATTTGTTTTGTTTTTCCTCACCAATGCACGTTCAACATGTACATCATATATTTTTATGTCACATAATCATAGTTTTAACTCTTATTAAAAATATATGAATGCTTTAATGAGTATGTAGTGAAATTGAAAAATTAAAATAGATAAGGAAAATAATAAAGAATACAATCTAATATTATTGAATTGGAAAGTCTATAGAAAATCAATGTAATATTTTTTTGGTATAATTATTGTACTTAATAGTCATTTTATAGTAGGTTATATATGTCATTTAATAATTCATAATAGAGTGAGGTAATGTGAGCAGATTTGGAGGTCCTAATAGCAACACTCTTTCAATTTTCATTAGTAAAATTCGCCCCCGCATAAAAAAATTTCTACTTTTCTAGGTCCGCTACTGATAGGTTAGTTTAGTCTATGTAAAAATTTCATTCAAAAATATCATTTTATAAATATAATTAATGTGATTTCTTTATTTTTAACCGAAATTTCCATCAAAATGAACTTTTTCTGAAATTTCTTTAAATTTAAAGTACTGAAATAGAAACTGGAGATTTGAATCCATATTTATAAGCAAGGGCGTAGCCACTCACAGGGCTACTTGGGCTATAGCCCAAGGGAGAATTTCGCCCAAAATGCGTCAAGTATGGGTATAGCCTAAATAAAAAAAATACTAAGGTGGCGTTCGGTAACGTTTTCAAGTCATGTTTTTCATTTTATAAAATGAAAATTGCTTGAAAATGCGTTCGTTGTTCTGTTTTCAAAAATGCAGAAAATAAAAATTGAAAATAATTTTTTATTTTACTCGTAAAACAGGAAAACGACAAATAGACGTTTTCACATTTTCATTCTCATATTTTAGAAAACACGGAGATATATTTTCCAAAACAAAGAAAAAATAGAACGTGCTCTCTTCTTCCATATTCTCACGTCGCTCTTGCATTTGTTTGGTCTATTATATGAAGGTCTTTAAATTGTTTTTAGAATAAACTACCGGACACATTTTCGGATCTCAAAAATCCAATCTTGTTTTCTCGTTTTCATTTTCAAAATCGGTTTTTGAAAAATCATTTTTAAAAACGTTACCGGACAAGCCCTAATGCTTCGAAGAGTTGTTGGGTTGCTGCTGTCTCAAACACCAACCCCGTCTCCCCGTTCAGAACTTCAGATCGGTTCCGCCTTCCACTCTTCCAGAGTTCCAGCTTCTAGGCTCCAGCCACGGAGCCACCTCCAATCGCTGCGAGCCACGGAGCCGGGAGCCACCTCCAATGTCAGAGTTTCAGTCCACTGAGCCACCTCTTACTCTCACTCTCCTCATCTCCCCGTTCAGAACTTCAGATCAATTTTGATTCCACCTTCCAGAGTTCCAGGCTCCAGCCACCGAGCCACCTCCCCTTTTCAGAGTTTCAGTCCGCCTGAGATTCATTGATAATTGGGAATGGGTTGAATCGATTGATGAGATTCATTGATATTATGCAGGTCAAAAAAAAAAAAAAATTTGGCCTTCACCCAAAAAATTGCTACAATAAATTTAACCCACCCCAATGTCGAATCCTAGCTACGCCCCTGTTTATAAGTGGCAATCTGTTGACAACAGATCCTTATCACCTGTAGAACTGCAGGACGTGGTTTGAAGCCGACCGCATTGAATATTAGTGCTACCTTCCAACGCCGAAGATTTTTTATTTCAAAGAAGATTTAGGGTCCATTGCTCACCGTCCATGTCTCCATCGCCATACTGTAACTTTCTACAGCAGTGATCCTATAGTTCAAAACTATTTTTATATGAATGTCAGAATGTGTATTTTCAAAATCATTAATGTGAACAGTAAATTATTAATGTGAACGATCATCAGTAAATTGTGGTCTCTTTTTAATGGCGCACCATATTCGGAGCACCGGGTCGATGAACCTCTGACGTTTTTAACCCATGCAAGCAAAGCGAGGATGTGATCGGTCGAGTCTGTGTGTTTCCCACTCCAGTCCAGTTGGGTAGTGTCTGCATATGAACTGTTTTTCTGGAGTACGTTTTTCATTTGCTCATTGCACGTTACATTGTACTCTTTTCTACTTTTAGAAAAATCTCGTGTACATATTGCTTCCTGATGACCCCTTTCATCAAGTGCTTTAACACAATTCACCTATGCGCTTATGAGAAAAAATGCTTCTGATAGAATTGCTTTCTGCTCAAACCCAAAAAATACAAGCCGACCAACTGCATACGATCCGTCAGTGTCGTCGTGTGTCCCATGCACCCAATTGCCAGAATTATTGACCAAAAAAGAATTGGTAGAATTATTAAATATCCTCACGCTCCTTCTTGGCTTCTTGCTGCTGTCGAACGATATAGCTTTACATGTGTAATTGTATAAAATAAGCTATATCTATGGTCCTATATATGGAATTAGAGTCATGGAGTGTACGTTGACAGTTATTCTGCTTAGTTTATAACATGTATGTAAGTATGTTTATACTTGAATTCTTGAAAGTGGATTACCGTCCAGTTGGGGGCCTTTGAGTTAAGAGCTGTTATTTCTTTACTATTTTCTACTTTATTTATAGGAAAAAAATATGTAGTTTTAGTCGCTCAACTTTCACTTGATCGACACGTTAGTCACTTATGTTTACAAAATTTCACTTTAGTAACTCAACTTTAACTCCGACTATTACTTTAGTCCTCTGGTAAATTTTTTCGATAAAAAATGTCACATGACGCATCACATGCTATTTTTTAAGGGTTATTTTCATCCTTCAAATTTAGAAAATTTCAACATATATTAAAGGATTAAATTATGTTTAGTCCCTGTAATATGACATTTTTTTCGTTTCAGTCCCTAACATTCTCAATTAATCTGAAAAGTCCCTAACGTCAAAATTTCCGTCTGATTGGTCCCTCCCGCGTCAAATTAGGAGTTGGCCTTGGGTGAAATGTCCAATATACCCCTCTGTTATTTCTTTTTCCTTTTTAATTTCTTTTTCTCCTTTTTTTTTCTTTTTCCTTTTTAATTTCTTTTTTTTTTCCTTTTTAATTTCTTTTTTCCTTTTTTTCTTTTTTCTTTTTTGCTTTTTTATTTTTCATTTTTCCTTTTTAATTTCTTTTTTTTCCTTTTTCCTTTTTTCTTTTTTCTTTTTCCTTTTTAATGATCATCGTATCCTGCTGCATCGGTAGCGCCACGTCAGCAAACCAATCCAGATCGACCCGAAACCCCAATTCTTGTTCTCCAAGCCGGCGGCCCTTTTTTTTTTTTTTTTCTTTTTCCTTTTTAATTTCTTTTTTCCTTTTCCTTTTTTTTATTTTTCTTTTTTCCTTTCTAATTTCTTTTTTCCTTTTTCTTTTCTTTTTTCTTTTCTTTTTTCTTTTTTGTTTTTCCTTTTTAATGATCATCGTATCCTGCTGCATCGGTAGCGCCACGTCGGCGAACCAATCCAGATCGACCCGAAACCCCAATTATTGTTCTCCACGCCGGCGGCCATTTTTCTTTTCCATCACTATTCTTCTTCTTCACTTCTGGTTTTGGTCAACTTTGCCATCAAAAACCATCATTTCAACCAGACCCAAAATCCAAATCACCATTGTGAGCAAGACCCAAAAACCTTAGGGTCTGAAAAAATGGTAGTTTTCAGTGAAAAGTTTCCAAATTGAGGCCTGATGTGGAGAGAGAAAGTGAGATTTGAGTGGGAGAGAGAGAAGTAGGCTGTGAAAACAAAGGGGGAGTGGTTTAGCGGCGAATTTCTGAGCTGATTGGGATCTGCTTGTGTTTGTGAGATGGCGTCAGCGACGATGGAGGCGAAGGCGGATCCCAACAGAGGGAGATGGCTTCAGAGAAGGTGAAGAAGTGATCGATCAGCTCCTAGCCTCTTGCTTTTGCTCGATGTCCATCTCTGCATCGCCAAGCTAGGTCTTTGCTGGGTTTGGTTTCAATTTGAGGAGAGAAACAGATGGGTTGTGGAGTTTGATCGGAATGGGATTGGTGGGTTGAGGAAGGAGAAAGTAGGCAAAACGAAAAGAAAAAAAAAGGAAAAAAAGAAATTAAAAAGGAACAAGAAAAAAAGAAGAAAAAGCAAAAAAGAAATTAAAAAGGACAAAAAATTAAAAAGGGACAAGAAAAAAAGAAGAAAAAGCAAAAAAGAAACTAAAAAGAAAAAAGAAAAAAAAATTAAAAAGGAAAAAGAAAAAAAAGGAGAAAAAGAAATTAAAAAGGAAAAAGAAATAACAGAGGGGTATATTGGATATTTCACCTAAGGCCAACTCCTAATTTGATGCGGGAGGGACCAATTAGACGGAAATTTTGACGTTAGGAACTTTTCAGATTAATTGAGAATGTCAGGAACTGAAACGAAAAAAGGGTCATAGTACATGGACTAAACATAATTTAATCCTATATTAAAACCAAAAGTCTCACGCACGTCTCTTCAACATCTTAAAAAAGATCTCACGCTTTTGAAAAGACAGACAAAAGCTACGGCTTTAAAATCTTAGACAAAAGTTCACCCCACTCTTAACAGGTCACAGCACACCAACATTCCTATTCAAGAATTTGCTCAATCTTCAAGACATTCACATTCTATTGCATATTCTACATATGCAGGCAATCCGTCAAGAAGAGATTCCGACCTAGATAAAGAAATTTAAAACATTAAAATAAAGGAATTAGAAGATGAGTTATTAAAAAGACTCAAATTGAAGACAGTAAAAACGGCTTCACAAGTTAGTTGCCCATGCTACAAAGATACAAATAAAAGTAATCAAATACCTTATGAAGAACAAACTTCTCCCACAGCTACTGATTTTGAGATTCCTGTTCACCCTGAGTCAAATACAATTAACAAAATATTAAAAATAAATTGAAAACATTTAAACAAATATATAGAGTCAAAAGATAATGTTCCCAAAGATAAAATTAACGACAAACTTATAACCCTAGTCAAAGGGAAGGCATCTTTGAAAAATGAAAAAATTTTATGCTACACAACCAAATCAACATGTTTCTTTTTTATTTTGTTGAAAACTATTATCAGAACAATGAGTTAAAAACTTTAACAAAAGGAAAATGAAAAAAAAAATTTGACAGCACTATCATTTCTACTCCAATTGAAACAATTTTAATCACGCATTTAGATAACCAATTAACTGCCTCACCTTTTTCAAACCCCCCACTGAAAATTTTAGAAGTTAAAAAAGTAATTGAACAAAATAATTACGCAAACCAAAATTTAATTACTGTAGAAAAAAATTAGAAGCAACAGAAACTAAAATCGACACACTTCCAAGTCGATCTCAAATCATCAAAGAAAAACCTTTAGTCAACTTTTCTGAAATAAATAAAGGACAAAAAATTAAAAAGAGAGTTTCTATTAGGACCTCCAAATCTGCTCACTTGACCTCACTCTATTATGAATTATTAAATGACATATATAACCTACTATAAAATGACTATTAAGGACAATAATTATACCAAAAAATATTATATTTATTTTATGTAAACTTTCCAATTCAATAATATTAGATTGTATTTCTTATTATTTTCCTTATCTATTTTCATTTTCCAATTTCACTACATACTCATTAAAGCATTCATATATATTTAATAAGAATTAAAAATATGATTAAGATCATTTGACATAAAAATGTATGATATATATGTTGAACGCATATTGGTGAGGGAAAAAAAATAAATCCTCATATGATTTATGATCTAAATCTAAGTCAATCCATTATATTTGCAAAAAAATAAAATAAATAAATAAATAATCATGTGGTACAAAAAATACAGAAAAAAAATTTAAAAACAATTTTTTTTAAGAATAAAAACAAATGTTTTTTTTGTTTTTTGCACAGCTAAAATAGAAAAAAAAAAAACAGAATAGTTCATGGCATTTTCTTATTGATTAGACATTAATTTTTGAAACTCAAGTTTGATTAAGAAATATATATTTAGTTAAGATTTATAGAGTGATTAAATCATTGAAATGACTAAATTTTTATTTTAAAGATAATAATTTGTTTGCAAATTATATGAGTTTGAGGAAGTTTAGTGAGGTTTAGTGAGTATATTTAGTATTTGAAAATTTGATAAGAGGTGTAAAAAGCATAGAGGTCAAGTGAGTAAATTTGGAGGTTCCAATAGAAAATATCAATTAAAAATACCAATACAATTGAAAGAATTGAACATATGCTAAAAAGTTAAAAAAAATGAAAGGCGGAGTCCTCTGTTAAGGAAAGTTCAATCATTAAGGTAATAAATCTTCAAATTGATTCAGTAGATAATTAAGTTTTGAAACTGACATCGGTAACATCAGTAAAAGAGAACAAACATTTAAAATCTTGAATTGAAAAGAATAGCCAACAAAGGAATCCCATATACAACTAGAAATTGGTATAATGGCCTCCGAACATACAATTTGAAGAAAGAAATCTTCAAAACTAATTCTCTGTCTCCTCATATAAACTCTATGAATGCAACATAGATGGTTTATCTAAACTCTATGTCAATGCTTGCTAACAAGTAACAACTAACAACTAATCAACTATACTACTAACAACTAACAACTAATCAACTATACTACCAACCACCACTATGCTTGCTAAGTTGCTAACATAGATGGTTTACCTGAACAACTAAACAAGGTGCAACACATGTCAATGCTTTATTCCCTGTGGGACATGCACCTCACTGATGATTCAAAATCAACAATAAAAAATGCAGTCAAACGTGATGAAGAAAGAGTCCCAATCTTTGATGAATTATCGAGATGGGAATCCGCGATGACATTATTTTTTTTCACGATAATTAAACAATTTATAGGAACAACTAGTTATGTCACCTCACTCAAATAAGACAAGATTGAGAGAATGAATTTTCAGATAATATTATTCATCTCACAATGGAGGTATATAAAGGAGATTACAGGTATACAATCGACTTACGTCTCTACCCTCTACCACACAAAGAATAGGTAAGTACTAACTACAAAATAATTACAATATATTCTATCCCTAATATTATGCTATGACTCACAATAACACTCCCCTTCAAGTTGGCGCATACACATCAACCATGCTCAACTTGCTTAGTGAGTCATAAAATGCCTTCCTGGAAACTCCTTTGGTAAGTTGACACGCTAAAAGCAAGCGCACAATTTAACCCTGCAAAATGTAGTTGTTAGTATAGAATAAGTATGGATCGTTCTAGCCGGGGATTGAGGGTACACCTGTAATTGCAAAAATAAATAAATAATTAAAATAATAAAGTAAAAAGTATTATGTACAAAAATAATATAAACTATAAAGAATAGAAATATATACAAAAATAATATAAAGAATAGAAATATATACAAAAATAATATAAAGAATAGAAATATATACAAGTGAACACAAATAAGGGGGTTTTGGGATTATAGAATTGGAATTAAAATTAAATGAAATAAAGAAAATGTAAAAACACATTTACAAGGGTGGAACGCAAGAAACAAAGATCAAAACCAATTCCATGTAATCAAATTCGATTCAAACCCTGTAATTGATCATCCAAGTCATGAGAAAGAAGTTGATCGATCATGTGAAACATTCGAAGCAAATGATTTCCCATATTTTACTTTCCTTAACTAATTAATCCAAATGAAAGCACTTAGATCAATCTTATTAAACATGCAATCAAAGTCTAGAAAGCTAGCTAATCAAAACATGTTCAATGCAAGAAGCATAGAGAAAGGTTATCAACTTAAGTGCACAACCTAGTTATGAATAAGTTCACCTATTTGCAATCCTCTTCAATTGAATTCGACATTTGTCCAAAGTCTTGACTACTTGTGATTTAGGTTCACAAAACTATTAGGTGAATAGTTTACGAAAATCTAGCACCAATTACATGCAAATCCTATAAGTGTCGACCCAAATAAGATAAACATATAAAAGTTTTCTGTCAAGCAAATTCAATCGAACAAACTCACATAAGCAACTTAGAATCACAATTATGGAATTCGAAATCTTTATTCAAACATAGAAATTGGGCTTAAACTTTGCCCTAAATGTTACTGTTAACTACAATTCATAGTTCTACAAATCCAAACAAAGAAAACCAAAAGAAATTACAAGGAAAAAGATAGAATTACACCGTGAGTTAGAGATGGAGATGGAGAGCTTGAAACGTTGGAATCTTGAATCTTGGAAGCAAGCCTTCAAGGTGGACGATGAAGGATATGATCTTCCCGGCTCCTTCTTCTTCTCCTCTTTACTTGAAAATGCAGAACTAAAAGGCTAGAGAATGAAAAGAAATGAAACTAAGAACTAGAGAAAAATGGAGAGGAAATGGAGAGATAAGGAAGATGAAATGGATGAAGGAATGTGTTTTTCTTCTTTGTTGTAGCCTCTATTTATAGGCTACCAAGCAAAACTATTTGGCTTTAAACAAATGATGATGGGTTAGGTTATAGCATTTAAACATTAATGAAATTTGTTAGGTTTGAATATTTAAACACTAATGGAATTTGTTAGGTTTGAGTCACTTTCTACTCATTTTTCCTTCAATTAATTCTCCACCAAGACTTCAGATTTTTCCCGTGACTTCTTCATATGAAATGATCCACCATGAGTGCAGATCATTGTGTCAAATTTTCAGAATTTATTTCCATGTCATTGGGCCAGAATCGCTGCTGGACTCCTTACAGGTCCAGTTTTCCAGTTTTGCTTCTGCATAAAATTGGGCTGACTGTTTGAAGGCCTTCCACTTCTATTTGGATCTTTCATTCTTCATAAGAAATGTTTCTTAGGATGTCTAGAATGGATCTGGAAGGTTTCAGCTCATTTGAAGTTCATTTGGTCAGGTGGTCGCTCATTCTTCCTTGCTTGACTTGGTTTCTCCTAGCCGGAGTAGGAAAATGTGTAAAGTTGACATTTTTAGTGCATTTCCATTTTTCTCCATCATTTTATGGACCTAACACTTATTTCATCATCATCTACTCCAATGTACCTAAAAAATACAAATTGAGTTAAAAAAAACGATTCATTAAGGAATTAACTAAGCAAAATATGAGGAATTAACTATTAAAATACCACATTAAAATGCTCCTATCATAAGTATATCTGCAAGTTGCTCTTCAGTTGGGACGAAAGGAAAACTAATAATTTTAGCATCTAGCTTCTCCTTTATAAAGTGACGATTGACCTCCACATGCTTAGTACGATCATGCTGTACTGGATTTTGTGATATGTCAATCACTGCCTTGTTGTCACAATACAACTGCATAGTATTTTTGAGTTTGAAACCTAGATCACGTAGCAGATTTCTCAGCCACAGTAATTCACACACTCCGTGAGCCATACCTCTATACTCAGCCTCAGCACTAGACCGTGTCACAACTTTCTGTTTCTTGCTCTTCCATGTAACCAAATTACCTCCCACAAAGGTAAAGTAACCTAATGTCGACCTCATGTCTGTAATATTTCCAGCCCAATCTGCATCTGTGAAGCCACAAACCTCAAGAATGTTGTTGTGTTTAGAAAATAGTACTCCCCTTCCTGGAGCTGACTTCAAGTACTTTAAAATTCGCATAACAGCATCCATGTGACTCTCACTTGGGTTATGCATGAACTGACTCACCACACTTACTGCATATGCAACATCTGGTCTACTATGAGCCAAATAAATCAAGCGCCCAACCAACCTCTGATAGCGGGCTCGATCAATAGGTACCTGATCTGGATACTCAGCTAAACAATGGTTCTGCTTAATAGGAGTATCAATAGGTCTGCAATCCAACAAACCTGTCTCTGTCAGCAAGTCAAGAACTTACTTCCTCTGGCACAGGTAGATCCCTTCTTTCCCCCAAGCTACCTCAATTCCTAAGAAGTACTTAAGTTCACCCAAGTCCTTCATCTCAAACTCAGAGGCTAACTGTCTCTGCAGTCTATCCATCTCAACAGTATCATTGCCAGTGATTACCATATCATCCACATAAATAATTAGAGCTGTTACCTTGCCTTGTTGATGCTTAAGGAATAAGGTATGGTCTGAGTTGCTCTGTCTGTAACCAACCTTTCGCATGAATTGTGAAATCTTTCAAACCAAGCACGAGGTGACTGTTTGAGACCATATAGAGATTTTCTCAATTTGAATACAAAATCACCAGGAGAAGCAACTACATACCCAGGTGGAAGGCTCATATACACTTCCTCAGCTAACTCTCTATGAAGAAATGCATTCTTGACATCAAACTGTCGGAGTGACCAGTTTAAACTAGCAGCAAACGAGAGCAAAATCCGAATAGTGTTCATCTTGGCAACAAGAGCAAACGTTTCATCATAGTCTATACCATACGTTTGAGTAAACCCCTTTGCTACAAGGCGTGCTTTGTACCGATTCACTGATCCATCTGCATTATGTTTCACGGTAAACACCCAACGACAACATACAGCTTTCTTGCCTTGTGGTGGAGGCACAAGTTGCCAAGTATTTTTCTTTTGCAATGCCTCTATCTCTTCTTCCATTGCCTTCCTCCACTTTGGATCCCTCAATGCATCCTGCACTCTGTTAGGTACTGATACAGCAGATATTTGATTCACAAATGAATCATATGACTTAGACAACCTCCTAGTGGACATATAATTGGCTACTGGGTATTTTGATTTGGCAGTTAGAGTAGGTTCAAATCTTTTGGGTGATTGCCCTCGAGTAGTCCTGTTTGGTAACACATATTGCTCAACATTTGATTCACTACTACTAGTACCAGTGGGTGGACATACCTCAAATGGATGATCTTCAGTACCAGAGAGTTGTGGGTTAGGGGTAGAAGCGATGGCAGGAGGGGCAGTTGTGTCTTCAACTTTATTTTCAGTGATTGAAACTGGGGCCTGGATGTCTGGAGCTTTTGCTTCTAGAGGTGAAGAGCTGATGGTCTCAACTGGATCCGTCAAAATACCTCCTACCTGCATGATTTCTTCTCCTCTTTCTGATTCCTCCCCCTCTCCATGATATAGCTCTTCAAAATATGAATTCTCCCCCTGAAGAGTTGTATCTGAAGAGGAAAAATAACTCATGTCCTCAAAGAAGGTAGCATCCGTAGTCATATAGTACTTTCTGGTAGGTGGATGATAACACTTGTACCTTTTCTGATAGCCTCCGTAGCCAACAAATACACATTTAAGTGCCCGGGCATCAACCTTAGACCGCTGATTTTTTGGGGACATGTACAAAAGCAACACAACCAAAGACACGAGCTGGAAGATTATGAAATGAAGGTAAGGAGACATGAGTGGCAAGAACCTCAAATGGAATTTTTCCCTGAAGGACACTAGATGGAAGACGATTGATAAGATGGGAGGAAGCATGCACAACATCGCCCCAAAGATACTTAGGCATATGAGCACTAAAGAGAATGGCACGAGCCATATCAAGTAAATGACGGTTTTTTCTTTCAGATACTTCATTTTGTTCTGGTGTTTGTGGACATGTAGTTTGGTGAACAATCCCATGGGTTTTGAAAAACTCTTGGAAAACATGATTAACATATTCTCCCCCATTGTCAGAACGAAGGACTTTAATGGTGCTATGGTATTGTGTTTGAACAAGAGTGCGAAAGGTTTGAAAAGCTGGAGATACTTCATCTTTGGTTTTAAGAAGAGAAGAGAAACCCATGACAATCTCGTACAATCATCAATAAACAACACGAAGTATCTCATACCAGATACAATGGGCTCTCTAGAAGGTCCCCAAACATCAGAATGAATCAACTCAAAAGGAATAACACTTTTATTAGAAGAACTAGGAGAATAAGTAGCACGGTAACTCTTGGCCAAAACACATGTTTCACAATGTAAAACGGATTCATCCACACCAATAAACAAAGTAGGCATGGTTTTTCTCATAAGACTAAAAGAGGGATGCCCTAAACGGCGATGCCACAACCAAATTTCACTTAGCTTATCAGAACTCGAAGTCAAAGCGGCGCGGGACTGTGCTCTTGGTTTCTCCCCAGCGTATGTCTGATCCAGATGAAACAACCTGCCCCTCAGATACCCCGGACCGATTACCTCCCTGGTGAGAAGATCCTGAAAAATCACATACATAGGATAAAAGGTTACAGAGCATTTAGACTCAGTATTCAACTGGGAAACAGATATCAGATGATGAGACAAGTCAGGCACATATAACACATTATGAAGTTCCAAGGTAGGAGTAATACGAACCGTCCCTGACCCTAACACAGGAAAGGCCTCACCATTGGCATTGGTTACATAGGACACTGGTGGGGAAGACAATTCAGTAAAATATGATTTATCATAAGTCATATGATCGGAGGCACCAAAATCAATAATCCATGTATCAGAACCAACAAAGTTAGAAACCTTTAAAGCCATACCAATCTTTCCACGATCAGCTATAGAGGCTGTAGGAGTAACTCCACCTATCGTATGATGGTCCTGTCTGGCCACACCATAAAAGTCTGGTTCTTGGACTAACTGAACTGCAGCTGCCTTCGCCTTAGGACGTTAACCTTTCTTTTTAGGGTACCCATTCAGTTTCCAACAGTCTCTCGAACATGTCCAAGGTGATTGCAATAAGAGCATTGGGGACAAGGGCGGTTGGTGAAGCCCTGTGAGAAACCTTGCTGATGAAGTGGAGTGTAATTCTGCTAGTGAAGGAAACGTGCTGGTGACTTGGCCTGAATGGCTAGGCTAGATACTTCAACCTGTGCATGTTTGACACTTTCCTGTTGAGACTCATCCTTGCGGATGTATGTAAAAGTTGTGTTCAAACTAGGAGGGTCTGTCATTCTGAGCAATTCTCCCTTGACACTGCTATGCTTCTCATCAAGCCCTCTCAAGAATACATGAACTTTTTCAAGTTCCTTCTCTTTCTGGTACCACACAAGATCTTCTTGATTCTTGATCTTGCAAGGACGCTTCTGATCAATTTCAGCCCATACATTCTTTAGCTTAGTGAAATACACAGCTACTGGTTGCCCATTCTGTTGCAAACTGCCAGCTTTGCACATCAATTCATGAAAATGTATAAAATCAGATTCATTTGTATACAAATCCCCCAATGTTTTCCATATTGCTTCAGCAATCTCACACTCTTCCACCGACTGTAGCACACCTTCAGTCATGGCTTTGAATAAGATTGCCATCACAGATCCATCATCATCCTCCCACTTAGCATAGGCATCCACATCCTCCTCACTAGGAGCTTTAGTAGTTCCAGTCACATGCCCCATCTTGTGTATGCCACGAAGATGGATAGACATAATCTTTTTCTTCCATGTTCGAAAATTGGTACCATTGAGTTTCGTACCCCCAAAAGAACCACCGTCTGAACTTCGGACAGAAACCTCTACTTTTTGGACCTTACTGATCTTGGATCCCTGACCTACAATTTCATCACCACCCATCGCAACAATATAGTAGCAACAACACAAAATCACAGAGTATGCAGCGGAATCAAGTGAAAAGATTTTTTTTTTTTTTGCTTACTGCTGTTCTAGGGTGGAGATTGGAGCAGATGACCTGTCTGGGCACAGCCGGAGATGGGAGCACAGCCGGTGTGAGGGCTGACAAAAAATAACATGGCGGAGAAGAGGATCACGATCTGGAAAAGAGGATCTGGAGAAGTCGATCTTTCGGTGGGTGCCCAAAGTAAATCGCTCGGTCTAGTGAAGAGGAAAAACGAAGGCGGACTGGTCTGGGTGGAGGACGATGACTGATGTCAGCGACTGGGATTGGAGCGGCTTGGCTGGATGACGTCGACTTGAGTCTGGGCTAAAGACGAAGGCGATCTGTGTTGAGAAGGTCGCCGGTCTTGGCCATTGAACGATTGGACGATGAAGATGGTTGTTCGCAGAGATGGTTGGACGGTCGTTCTTGAATGAACGACGAAGTCAACTTGGACAAAAGAAGAGCGCCGACAGTCTTTGGCTGAAGATGAAGCCGACCTGGAAGAGAGACTGACGTCTGCCAAAGTGGAGAGCGACGTACAGAGACCAACCCAAATAACTGGGTTCAAAGTCAACTATCTTCCTTGGACTGAGAGAAGACTAAAGAGAAAAGAAGAGACAAAGTCCTTTTCGGATCTTTGCTCTGATACCAAGTCAAATAAGACAAGATTGAGAGAATGAATTTTCAGATAATATTATGGATTAAATACTGTTTAGTCCTTGAGCTTTTGACCATAAAACACTTCAGTCCCTGACCTTCTAATTTCACACGTTTAGTCCCTGTACTTCAAAATTTCAGACCAATAGGTCCTTGCTGTCTAAAAGTTGCGGCGAAATGTCTATTATGCCCTCAGTTCTTTTTTTTTTGAATGAATTAATTATTTTATTTTTTTTTGGAAAAGGAATTTTTTTTCCCTTTCTTTCTTTCTGTTTATTTTTTTCTGTTTTTTTCCTTTCTTTCTTTCTGTTTGAAAAAAAAAAAGAATAAATAAAATAAAGAAAAAAGAATAAATAAAAAAAAGAGAAAGCAATAAATTTATTTAAAAAAAAAAACTGAGGGCATAATAGACATTTCGCCGTGACTTTTAGACGGCAATGACTTATTGGTCTGAAATTTTGAAGTACAGGGACTAAACGTGTGAAATTAGAAGGTTAGGGACTGAAGTGTTTTATGGTCAAAAGCTCAAGGACTAAACAGTATTTAGTCCTAATATTATTCATCTCACAATGGAGGTGTATAAAGGAGATTACATGTATACAATTGACTTACGTCTCTACCCTCTACCACACAAAGAATAGGTAAGTATTAACTACAAAATAATTACAATATATTCTATCCCTAATATTATGCTATGACTCACGATAACAACCTCAAGGATTCATGACCAACTCAGTAATCTTACTTGTCCCACCTTAAGTGTGTTTGTATATATTTAGGGGGTCAAGCATGTAATAAGAACCAAGATGGGTAGCTATAGGAAAAAAAAAAGTACGTTCATTGTGCTCTTGTGCCAAAGCAATTGAAAGTCTGATTCATTGAAACTAGTACTTCAGTACATACAAGAGAAGACAATCGAATTTACATTGGCCATATCAAATGACATTCACAAACAGGTCGTGAGGAGAAACTATCCTCTAGTTGTATAAAACAATGGGTCAATCATCATGTCTACAATTTGATAAATCTCGAACACAATGTTTAATAGAAAAGAGCAAAAACCGACAAAGCATTGTAGATACAGGAATACATTTTCTTTTCTAGAACTTGCATTTGAGCATTTGAACCTTAATAACAGAATTTGCTTTAGCAATTCATACATGCGTGCTTTATTGTGGAACAAAATAAAGACATAACAATAGTAAGTAAAGAAAAACAAACTAGAACTGACAAAGAACCTGTATATAGAGGCTAAGAATATGAACCTCTATAACTGTTAAATCAAAGATACCCAAAGAGGAGGAATATCACAATATATGTTCAAATAGTTGCATGTCCTATTTGACTCTTTCAGAAATGTCTGCATAGGATTTTATGTAGAATGAGATGCAAGTATGTAACAATGTAAACAGAGGAGTGGTACAGAAAATGTCATCCGAGTGTGATAAGTGAAAACTAATAGCTGTAATCCAGACCATTATCACTTTAGCCATTGCATAAATTAGAAGATCAAACTACAAGTATTCATATTCTCACAAAATCAAATTATTGCCTAGGCAAGCTATCACTAACCATAATTAACATGATAACGAAATACGAAAGAAAGTAAATCCCTAAAATCCTTTAACGAATGAAGAAGAGCACAGAGACGGCGCCACACCACGCAATCATATATACTTGCAAACCAATAAAAGAACTTCTAGTTTTCAATCTCAACATAAGATATCCATCAAATTAAGTTTTAAGTTCTTCAAGAACCCTAATTTATTAAACCCTAAACATCATACCTTTATTTCACCACCAAATTATAATTCAATTCTAGAAAAGAAAAATAAAGAGATTATTGATGTACATACCTTGAACACACAACAATCTTGATTACAGCTAGATCACAGCTAATTCCGGCCCTATTACATAACGGGCTCTGACCAATCTCTGCGGCCCTCTCTCTTGCTATGACCCAAATAGTTTCAGCCCATTAGACTATTAAACTATTTTGATCGGCGGAGTTGACCTGCTGACTTTCCAGCTGTCACTCTGCATGCCATAGTGCCACGTAGGCATAACAGCGACTGTACATTTGGATAACCCTCACGTCATTGACCACGTGGTCCATTAACTCAAAGTTAGCCTGACCCGTCACGAAAACGACCTCTCCTCCCAAAAAAGCGTTACAACTTACACATACCCCAAAAAACGACAGTCAGCATGTCGTTTCCGGGGCCCCGCCTCATTTAACCCCATCCAGTCAGCAACCCTTATCCACATTATTACCCCTCCTAAATCCCCTTATTACCCTCCAAATCCCCGCCTCATTAACAAAACTAACCCAGCCTTACTCGTAAAATCCCTCCGGCTTTCCCGCCAACAAGAATCGGGACCCGCACGCTGCACATAATCCAATTCCTACCAAAAACCACCCGGACCCAGAAACGACGTCGCTTGTCTAATTATATTATATCATATAATCTCCATCCTCTTCACCTGGAGTAGTGCAATTATTAGAGGTAGTGCAATTATTAGAGGTAATCATGAGGATTAGATTACACTAATGTCCGCCGGCCAAAGCTGGCGTGGCCCCTCGCCAACAGTTTCATATAAAGGGAAAGAAGGAAACCATCGAATTTATATTTATATATCAGCTTCAGAGGGCTTTCCACTCTCTCTCTGTCTCTCTCTCTCTGGTAAGCTTCTTCTTCTCTCGCCGTTTTTCATATGAGCTTCGATTATCTAAGTTTCCTGATTGATATATATATATATATATATATATATGTAGGTGGGTTTTGGAGGAAATGGAGGGCGGATTTTTTGAGACCCAGGTGACTGTTGGCAAGGAACATTCTTGTGTGGATGAACAGTGTGTCAGGGAGAAGGCATCTGGGGAATTTGGGTATTAGTTTCTATCTATTTGTTCCGTCTGTGATTTTTGTTTCATGGTTTTTTGAGCTGATTTTTTATTGTAATCTTTTTGTTTTTGAAGGTGCATGCATTACAGACGGAGATGCAAGATCAGAGCACCGTGTTGTGATGAGATTTTCGACTGCAGGCATTGCCATAACGAAGCCAAGGTCAGTTTTTTTTTTTTTTTTTCCTGCTCGTTTGCTTTTGGGGTTTTATGTTACTAGCGATTACAGAAACTTTAATGCATGATAGTTATGATTCAGCTTGTTGTAATTTGGGTTTTTTGGTTTCTTTGTTTTTGGAGTAGAATGCTTTGGAAGTTGAACCAGTTGATCGCCATGATATTCCTCGCCATGATCTGAAAAGGGTCGGTTGCTTTGCTTATAATCTGTTTAATTTTTGTTTTGGAAGAATATTTTCTGTTTACAGCTATAACTTTAAAGCTATAAGATCAAGTTGCAGCTGTCATTTTACGGCAAAGAAAATGAAAATTTAAGGAAAATGTTACTGAAAAAGATTGGGAATAAAAAGTTCATTAAATTGACCTGGAGTCTGCAGGGTATACCCTGCATACTTATCAATGCTGACTTTTCTTTTAAGTCTGCTAGCTAATGATGTGTAGCGTTAAGGGGTTTGTATGGCAAAGATCTAAACTTTGTGGATAAGGTTCAGCATCTTTCTTTTATATCTCTTTGGAATACTTGGGAGATATTATGCCAACTTGGAACCAGTCCTTTTCGTTTTCAATTGAAGTTAACTGTGCATGTGGTAAAGGTGTACTAATTCAGTTTTATTTTCATTTTCTTGTGTCTTTTAGGTCATCTGTTCATTGTGCAACACAGAACAGGATGTAAGCCGTCTTTAAATTGTTCTGATAATTGTGATTGTAATTATTCAAGGTTCAGGTTGATGACTTCTGAATTTCTTATTTTCCTTCAGGTTCAACAGCACTGTAGCCAATGTGGGGTTTGCATGGGAAACTACTTTTGCCCCAAATGCAAGTTTTTTGATGATGACGTAAGTTTATTTGATGAAAAAGGAGATCTGCTTAAGTTCACATTCTCGTAGATATAGCGCATTGTCTTCAATACACTTGCGTCATTAGAAATCTACTTTGTTATGTTAGGTTTCGAAAAAGCAGTATCATTGTGACCAATGCGGTATCTGCAGGTTAGACTCTTTGCGGCAATTTTTGTTGTTCCCTATCATTAATTTTTGTCGTTTGCTTTGAATATTGTTTGTTCGTTGTTCGTATGTTGATTACGTTTCATTGTCGTGAGTAGGGATTACGTTTCATTGTCTTGAGTAGGGATTATGAATCATTGTCGTTTTGTTTCTTACATTTAAGCAATTGCGCGTGTTTGTGTTTTAATTGGTGTTGCAGAACTGGAGGTGCGGAGAACTTTTTCCACTGTGACAGATGTGGTAAGATATTAACCTGGCACTTTTATTGCTTCCAAATCGTTTGTAACGATGTGCTTTTCTAAATTGGAACATCTCTGTATGTGCTTTAGGATGCTGTTACTCAACAGTGCTGAAGGATTCACACAATTGTGTGGAAAAAGCAATGCATCACAATTGCCCTGTGTGCTTTGAGGTAATTTGTGGAAGATGTTAGGCAACTTATTTCTTAGTATTAATATGGTATTTTATGCTCTCTAGTGTACCGACTCATATAAGTTATTTGCACAGTTTCTTTTTGATACGACAGCAGACATTACTGTCTTACCATGTGGGCACACTATACATTTGGAGTGTGTGAAAGAGATGGAGCGGCATTTTCAGTAAGCCAATTTTTGTTTCACATATATATGGATGAAACTTTAGAGTTCGATATGAATTGTTAGCGAGTTATATAAAGAAGCTTCTGTTTTAATTCATCAAATTGTATATTGCCGTGCAGGTATTCTTGCCCAGTTTGCTCAAAATCGTACTGTGATATGTCACGTTTGTGGGAAAAACTGGACCAGGAGGTAAGTGACCTGATGATTCCTTACAATATGAATCTTAATTGTTGCCTATCTGTTGTAGCTTACTAATCTCTTTCATACCTATTTCAGATTGATGCGACTCCAATGCCTCCGATGTATCAGAATAAGATGGTAAGTGTATTCGTATGATTACTTTCTACCACTTCTGCAACTAGGGTGATTATCAACATATCTCTCTTACTGTATTTGTAAATGTGTAGGTCTGGGTCCTCTGCAATGATTGTGGACAAACGTCAGAGGTAAATTTTCACATTGTGGCACTCAAATGCCTCAAATGCAAATCCTACAATACGAGGCAGACACAAAGAGGGCCAGCATCATGCTCATCAAGGGTTTCAGAGATGGTGAGATGAATGACTTGCAGTTCATTACCTTACGCTGTTTTAGTTTCTAAGTTGGGTTGGTTAGGGTCACAAAAGGCAGCTTTTAGTTCTGGGTCAGGTTGGAGTCTTAGTTAGTGCTTGTCCCTTATTCATTGCCTGCTAGTTTCTCTGTAGGTTCACTGGTTAGATATTTGCTCGTATTTGAGCAAATTTCTAGATGCCAGTGGAAAGGGACAAGGGTTGCTTTTAGTAGTATGAGAATAAATTGTATGATGCTTTATCATAAATGGAGTATGTTCCATTATATCACATGTGCCATCATTATAGTCCATTTTTGATCCAGATATGAATATAGGTTTGCAACTGATACTAGAGATTGAAAAGATTGAGATTTGAAAGGGGCAAAAGCTGAAGACGTTAACCTTTTGTGTTCCTCCAACTTTTCTCCCATTTGAAATCTTGAAATGAAAATGGTGTCACTTATGCACTTTGGTGTATACCAGAATTTTTGCAGTTGCTAATGGGTATAGGGTTTTCAGTCTGCTGATATTCTTGAAAGTTGCATTGGCAGGCTTATAGTTTTCTGGAAGGTCCTTTGAACCTGAGATCACTTTGGTAGCACGCTTCGAACTATTTTTCTTGCTTACGTATGCTGCAGTCAACCTTATAAGATCTCCCCATTGTCCTGGCCCCTTCTCCCCCTTCAATATTCAAAACCATCTTTTCTGCACTGATAGCCTAAATCGACTTGATAAATACAACAACGATGAGGAAGAGATGAAGGAGTGAAATGTTTATGCATATTCTGTCCAAACCTGTATTTTTTTTTTCAATTAGTAAAAGAACATTACAAAAATAATCCCCTAACCTATTTCATGATAATTAAAATTAAAGGCATGTGCAACAGGTAGAGCTCTGTTCCAGCTAAATATTAACAGAATGTCCTAGGCTGGTATGTGCATATGCAACAAAGTTCGCCTCTCTCCGAACAAGCTTGAATTCAATAGCTTGAAATTGATTTGCCACGTACTTGATGTCATGAACAATTAAGCAGCTTGATACGCCAGGGGACGGCTATGGCATTATTTACGCAGTTAATCAGGATTTTTGAATCTCCCTGTATTTGAATTTTGGAGTGACCATGAAAGGGCAGCATGGAAGCCTGCTCTGAGGACTAAAGCTTATGTAAGAAGGACATTTGAGTGACCAATCTTTTTGGCAGAAGCTAATACAGGAAGAACATGATCATCTGTTATAACAAATCCAGCAGCTCCTCGATTGTCATGATAAAAATATCAATCAAAATTCAATTTAAGAAAATCCTGAGGTGAGGATTCCATCGAATAATATTAGTAGGAGAGGGCATCCTTTTAGTGTGTTTCGTTGAGTAAGGGTCATAAGATGAAATCATATTTGCAGCTGAGTAGACAATTTGGATTGGATCTTTCCTTATGTTCTTGAAGATCAACTGGTTTCCAGCATACCAAATATTATAACAAATAAGGTCCAGCAAATAAACAGAAGGTTTGAGAAACAAATACGATGCTGAGAATTAGAGTTAGTAACTAGATATAATCTAACCAATTTAAAACGGAATCATCCAGTCAGAAGGGTTGATGTCGAACTCAGAGTAGTGCCAAAACCAGTTTTGTAAACTGGCAGTAAGATATAAGTGATATAAAGATTCTAAAGCATTACTATATATAGAAGGGATAAGAACAATTAATAGCTAAGTTTGAGTAATAATGCCTCTGCTTCTTAATCTGCCTTTAATGAGCTGCCAAACAAACACTTTAATCTTTGGAGGGATAGGTAAAGACCACATTTTAGATAACATTTTGAGGAATTTTAATAAGGTACAATTTCGTAGTTTAATTATAATGGATGCAATCCAATCAATTTTTCTTTGTTAAATGCAGTCCATTGACTATTTGTTCTGTTCAATTTACCCATTCAGGTCAAGAAAGGAAACAAATTTAAATGACCTGATATTGTGAATTTTTTATTTATATTTCTTTTAATTTTTCAATTTTAATTTTTTTTTTTTATCGGGAAGTTAGGTTAGTAACTCACACACCTATGCAGTGGTATCCCAGCACCTGCACCGTCATTGCAGCGAGAGCCAGACTAATCCCCTACACCGCAGACGCACGAACCCAAAGGGTCCCTCAAATCTGCTGGCCACGAGATGGAACTGGGATTCAAACGCTAGACCTAGGGGTTCCAGACTAGGCCGTTCGACCAGCACACCACACCACGTGGTTTCAATTTTAAATTTTGAATTCGCACATTATTAATTATATGTAATCATTTAAAAAATTATATAAAATGAACATAACTAAATAATACAAAACTTAAAACATCAAATCAACCTAACCAGGAGGTATATATAATTAAAGAACTTGAAATCAATTTAACCAAAAAGTATGCAAGCATATGAATGTTTTACCTCATATATACTTTCGGACTAAATACTGTTTAGTCATTGAGCTTTTGACTATAAAACACTTCAGTCCCTGATCTTCTAATTTCACACGTTTAGTCCTTGTACTTCAAAATTTCGCCGTCTAAAACCTCAGTTAAGTAGCGGCGAAATGTCTATTATGCCCTCAGTTTTTTTTTTAATAAATTTATTCCTTTCTCTTTTTTTTTATTTATTCTTTTTATCTCTTCTCCTCCACCCCCTATGAGGAATGATGAAGAAACAAACAGAAAGAAAGAAAGGGCAAAAAAAAAATTTCCTTTTCCAAATTTTTTTTTAATTAATTAATTAAAAAAAAAGAACTAAGGGCATAATAGACATTTAACATAATAATTGACGGAAATACTAAAATAGCTAACGGAGGGATAATACAGGTACCACTAGACTCCCTAAAAATTTGTAGGTATCAAAAAATATATTTCGTGATAGTTCAAGTACAATATAAAGATTGTACCCTATCAACAATTAATTGTTGCTAAACATGTCGGCAAGCCAGTGGGGAACTACCCTCTTGGCCTCTTATATCTTCACCAGTTCCTCCTCACTGCATGCAGTTCACTTGATCTTGGAGTGAAAAACATGGGGAGAAATCCTCACCACAACGTCTTATTAAACTCAGGCATGTATACTCCAGGAGACATTATGGGGTCAATCGGTGCACCTAGTGAGTCAGATAAGCCCATGATTATTGAGCTTGCCGTTGCAGCTATGGAGGAGCTAATCCGAATGGCTCAAATTGGCGAATCTTTGTGGATGAATAGCATTGATGGATCAACCACTGTGCTCAATGAGACTGAGTACATTCGAACATTTCCTCGTGGAATTGTGCCACAACAATCTGGATTCAAATGTGAAGCTTAGCGGGAGAGTGCTGTTGTCATTATGAAGTTCTGAACCACAATAACCTTGTTGAGATTCTCTCTTTTTTTTCTTTTTTTTTTAGAGCAATAGTCAATCACTTTGAATCCAAGGAGGTCAGCTATTTATTAAGAAAAGAAGAGTTTACAAAGTACAAATATCAGCTGCAATTGCAGCTTGTAAAACATCTGGGACTGAAAAATAAAATTCATTCTCTGTGAGAGAACAAGCATGGCTAGCTAGCAAATGGGCCACCATATTTCCTTTCCTACCTATGTGACTCACATGTAAGACATTCTGAGCCTCCAACAGCAACCTAACATCTTCATATATTCTTCCAAGCAATGATGTGTTAACAGAATCATGAGCTGAGAGTTGACTCTGAACTTCCATTGCATCAGTCTCCAGCATAACTGGCCCAAAACCATGCTCCACCGCAAACTCCAAAGCCACCTTGCAGGCCAATATTTCAGCGTGTTCTGGGGATATCAAACCATGCAACCGACAAGCACCACCTCCCAGCATGGTACCTTCCTCATTCCTGAAGACAAAACCCAGTCCCCCTTTCCGAGAAACATGATGGAATGCCCCATCAACATTGATCTTCACCCAACCCACCGGAGGAGCTCTCCACACCACCCTGCCTCTATTTCTAGGCTGGGACGGTTTCAAACTGTGGAATCTAAATTCCTGCAGCCTGGACGCAATTCCCACACTGACATCCACAGCCTGACACTTCTTCTGATTCCAAATCTTGTCGTTTCTTTCCTTCCAAATCCCCCAAAGAGAGAATAAAAGTTCGCCAAACAGAGTTAATGACAACTCTTGAGCACATTGGTTCAACCAGCCAATAACATCACTATGCATATTGCTCGGGCTATAACAGACCTGCTGGAGAATGGCATTTTTTTGGATCACTTCCTTAGTGAATAGACAGTCCTTACATAAGTGAAGAGTCGTTTCACTGTGACTCTCACAGAAAACACACATATACGAGTCCAGAACCACACATTTCGAAGCCAGCCTGCCCAAAGAAGGAAGGATATCCAAGCAGACTCTCCAGATATGTATTTTTGCTTTGTTTGGAATAACCACCTTCCAGAGCTTTTTCCAAAACCCGGTCCCAACAGGAAGTTGCAAAGGATTGTAGCTGGTTGAATGCATGAATGCAAACCGATATGCCGTTTTGACTGAAAACTTACCATCCTTCGAAAGTTTCCGACAAAGCCGGTCACTAACCACCCTCCTACTTAAAGGAATTGCTATAATGGCAGCTGCTTCCTCCTCCAAAAAAAGCTCCTGTATTAGAGGGACATTCCACCTTCCCACATCACTCATCAGCTCACTAACTTGTGTGACCTCAACCGCTGCCAATCCCGGGGTGGTAGGCCGCCCAAGAGGTAGCGCCACCACCCAATTATCCGAGTAGATGGCAATATCCGCCCCATTACTCACCTGCCAGTAACAACTTTGTTGAAGTAATTCTCTAGAAGAGAAAATACTTCTCCACGAAAAAGAGGGAGACGCATGAGGCATAGCTTCCCAAAAGGAAGTATCCGAAAAGTATCTCGCTTTGTAGATGCGAGCAATAAGAGATGAAGGAGTCGTCAGGATCCTCCATGCTTGCTTGGCTAGCATGGCAGAATTGAAGTCGGATAGGCTTCGAAAACCCAACCCACCCTCCTCCTTCGGGTTACAAAGAGCATTCCAACTCTTCCAGTGTATCTTCCTTTTATCTAACGTGCTCCCCCACCAGAATCTTGCACATTGCTGTTCCAGATCATCACAAAAACTCTTTGTAAGTTGAAAAACACTCATAGCATAGGTAGGCAAAGCTTGGGCCACCACCTTGATCAAGATATCTTTACCGGCACCACTCAATAATTTTCCTTGCCAGGAAGATAATTTTTTTGACAACCTTTCCTTAATATACTGGAAGGTAGACATCTTCTTCCTCCCTACATAAGTGGGCAGACCTAAATATTTTGCATGAGATTCCACAACTTCCACTCCCACCAAGTTGGAAATCTCATCCTGTAAAGCAACCGGCACATTCTTGCTAAACACCACTGAGCTCTTAGCAAAATTAACTACCTGGCCAGAAGCCCTCCCATAAGTCTCCAAAACCTCCTATATAACAGAACAGGACTCCAAAGAGGCTTGTGCATAAAGCATACTATCATCCGCAAACAATAAATGATTCACTGTGGGTGCATTAGTACATACCGCAATGCCCGGTAAAAGACCCATTGCTTGTTTTTGTTGCAGCAAAGCTGAAAAGCCTTCAGCACCAATAAGAAATAGGTAAGGTGACAACGGATCTCCTTGTCGTAACCCTCTGCTTGGAGTAACATATCCCCGTGGTCTCGCCCTGATCAAAAAAGAATACCGCACAGTACTTACACATTGCATCACCATTGAAATCCAGTTTCGAGCAAACCCAAACCGGCACATCACTCTCTCCAGAAAAATCCATTCCATCCTATCATAGGCCTTGCTCAAATCCAATTTCAAAGCTATGTACCCATCATCTCCATCACGCTTGTTATGGACAACATGAGCAAGTTCATTTGCCACCAATATATTATCCGTAATCAATCTGCCAGGGACAAACGCACTCTGGTAGGGGGATATCACCTCAGGTAATATGACCTTCAGCCTGTTAGCAATAACCTTCGAGCAAATCTTATAGAGAACATTACATAGGGCGATTGGTCGCAAGTCTGACATGTTCTCTGGATTACTTACTTTCGGGATAAGGCAAATGTGGGTAAAATTAATTTGCTTGAGCAATTGACCAGTATGAAGAAAACTATGAACTGCGTCAAATATGTCTCCACCAATAAGTTCCCAATAGTGTTGAAAAAAGAGAGGAGGCATCCCATCAGGGCCAGGAGATTTAGTAGGGTACATCTGAAAAAGAGCAAAACGTACTTCCGCCATGGTATAAGGCGCACAAAGTTGATCATTCATCTCTTGAGTGACACATGGAGTAATAGCCTCAAGAGTCAAATTCATAGCCTCATAATCAATTTCGGAAGCTTGAAACATTTTAGAGAAGTAATCAGTAACCACTGTCTCAATACCCACGTCATCCTCTTGCCACTGCCCATCTTCATTAAATAAACCTAGCAAGGTGTTCTTTCTCTTCCTGTTCTCTGTTTTCCGATGGAAGAAACCAGTATTACGATTACCTTCTTTTAACCAAGTGATCTTTGATCGCTGCCTCCAAAACAACTCCTCTTGGAATAATAGCTGCTGGAGTTTATCCAACAACTCTTTCTTCTCAGATTGTACACTCACCGAAGGGAAAACATTCAGCAATTCCTCCATCCTCGAACGAATTCCCAACATCTGTAATTGCCTACCCCTAAAAACCTCTTTCTGCCACTTATTCAATTGAATTCTAGTGTGCATGATCTTCTTGGTAGCACAAAACATAGGTGTGCCAGACACGTCCGTTCCCCACGCCTCCTTCACTACCCCATCACAATCCGGGTGTTGTAACCAAAACGCTTCAAACTTGAAGCGATGATATTTAGGCCTTACCAGTAGAGGGGCTGTACTAGCGCGCAGAAGAATAGGAGCATGATCTGAGTCCGAAGGTGCCAGATGATTGACTCTAGTGTGGTTAAAGATATCAACCCACGACGGGGTGCACACAGCACGATCCAACCGCAGCAAAGTTTCTGAATTCCACCAAGTAGCCATGGCCCCCTGATACCCCAAATCCAGAAGATCACAATAGCCCAATGCCTCCCGGAAGCCTCTCATTTGTCTCTCCGATCTGATTGGGCCTGCAATCTTCTCCCCATTGTTAAGAATCTCGTTGAAGTCTCCTATGACCACCCAAGGAAGGGAATCACTATCGAAAAGGTCACGCAACAACTGCCATGACCTATCCCTTTCACCAGTTCGAGCATATCCGTAAAAACCCGTCAATCTCCATGACGGAGCCCCAGATTCACCCACAACCAAGGTGTCGATATGGTGTGCAGATTTGGTGACAATCTGAATCTTCACATCATCAGTCCAAAAGAGTCCCAGACCCCCAGCCTGCCCTGCGCTTAAAACCTCCTCAGCATGAGCGAAACCTAGCGCCCTGCGTAACTTCTCAAAGTCCTCAACTCTGCTAATCTTAGTCTCACATAAGAATACAATCTGTGGGCGATTCTGAGAGCACAAATCCTTCAGAGCCCTAGTTGTAGCATCATTGCAGATCCCTCTGCAATTCCAGCTAAGAACATCCAAATCCATGGACGCTAAATTTTGCTTTCTTCGCCAAGAAAGTAACCCTAGTTCGCGAGCGGCTAGGTCTTCTAACTCTAATGAATATATGTCCAATAACCTTGAACATATTAATGAATATAGTCAATCACTTTATTGATAATAATAATAATAATAATAATAATAATAAAGATTACAACTTATAAATGTAGATACTATAAATTGAAAAATAACAAAAACAATACTAGATGCAACAAGACATCGGAAATAAAACCTAGTGAGGATAGGAAGGGATGCTAAAAAGCATTTGATAAGGCACCGGGCAGACCGCAGGCTATGTAAAACGGTACCAATAGTATGGTCGACCATACTTCCACGCACATTTGTTGAGATTCTCATGAATGTGGTAATTAGTTTAGTAATTAAATATATATATATATATATATATATATATATATATATATATATATATATATATTCTTATATTTTCAACTTTTCCATATGTTGAAAGTTGAAACAGCATTATAGATATATTAATTATTTGAGCACGATTGAATTTCTTTAATCAATCTATACTTATTGTAATCTGGGGTTTAGGCTCTACGTCTCCCCCTTGTATTCTGCAATTTCATTAATCAAGGCTTGAGGGCAGCCGCACCAGCCCCCCTTTCAAAAAAAAAAAAAAAAAACATGTTATATTGTTTAATACATGTACTGTTATTTGATTTAGATTGATTCCAGTGGTCTAACAATACTGGAACTTATTGTCGTAACATGTGTAATATTTTTGGATCGATATATGCATCAATATCATATGATTTAAATATGTGTTTTACTATTTAGCACATGTTTTATAGTTAGATTAGATTGGTCCAACATCTTAAAAAAGTGAGAAATTATTTTTTTTAACACATGTCATACTTTTTTATACAATTATATTGTTAGAATTAGATCGATTCCATGTGTCTAAAAAATAAGAATCTATTGTTTAAACACGTAAAATTCTAATGTAATTATTTTATAGTAATATTAGGATATATAGATCACATATTCAAACAAGGTAAAGATACTATCTTTTGAACATGGTGTATGATGTCTCAAGTTTTTAATCTAGAATTCTCCTTATTAATGATGTTGATAGTATGACAATGTAACATTGTATAGGGAAACGTTTTTGAATATGTAAATACAATTTAATGCCTCAGAAATAGAGAACTCTCCATTACAAAAAAGAAAGAAAAAAGAAATAGAGAACTCTCCTAACAGTAACTTGTTTCTCTTCTGTGTTTACTATTTTTAATCAATGGTCGATCAACTGTATTTTCGGGGATTGTATAGCTCCTCTGGATGTGCTATCAAGTAAGAACTGGAGTGGCAGGAAACTACAATGGAGCCTTGCAAGTGGTATGCATAGTGTTTCGTAAGTTGTATACATTATACTATTCTAGACAGTTCTCCTTTATCATGAATATACGTGTATTGTACTTTGCCAGATGACAGCAGGATATCAAGTACCAATGTATATACATAATTGATGGAAGTAGATAGATACTATTGATATATGTTTTCGGCCCTAAATGGTCAGTTGCATTTAGTCCCTGTCATTTGGTCACGTGATTTCCCACATTGCTATAACTTGTACTCTCTTATGTTAACGTGCTCTTGATGCTAGTTTCAGAGTGGGTATCAAATATTTTGCACCGTCTGTTTCAATTCAACCGTTCTGAGCTTTTAAATTATGATTCTAAATAAGGAGTAAATACATTTTCTACTTCTTTCTGTTTGGTTATAAGTATGTAGACTGTAGTTCCTACTTCCTATGGTTGCACGCAATGGCATTTGTATTGTGATCCAGTTCCATATATACTAGCGGCAGCGGTTAAGTTTATTTTGATTCCTTGTACTTATATCCCGTACGTGTATTGAATTATAAATTCAATTAAGTTTATACTTGGTTTGCAGTTGGTAGTAGATTGATTGAAAAAGATCCTATATTCTACGGAGCAAAAATTGAAGACGTATAGACCTTTTGGTATAAACTAAACTGAAACAACAGCTTTTGAAGTACGTACATTAAGAGTTTCCTGGCGCGAATGAAATGAGTTTATTTAAATGGGTAAGTACTTATTGTAGTTGGTACAGTACAGAATGAAACTAATGAGAATTTTATCTAATCATTGAGCTCGTCCCTAGGTCAATGATAGTCCCCATAGAGCTTGATTCCTCGGCCGTTGAGAGGTTGTAATGGTCTTGCGTTGTTCGCCGCAAACTGCACCCAAGTTTATCAGAAGAAGTTTACATGCGTTCAAACTTATATCTTGATAATTTGATATGTATATAGTGGTTGTATAGTTAGTTTTATCAAGGAAATCACTAGGCAAAGATAGGCAATAACTTACATCAAAAACTGCATCTTGAAGTAGCTTCACTTGTTCTATCGAAGCAGTTTGTACCTGAGGGAAGTTTGTAATTAGCTTTGCTTCTCATTTTATGCTACGAACAATATGCATTTACCGAGCGTTAAAGAAAAATGTTTAGGTCTGATGAAGAGGTTGTACCTTTTTGTTTATGTGCCAAATAACCTCTTCAGCACAAGGAGGGGTTGTGAGAGAGCCCATGTATCTGTAAAATTTAGAGCCAGCCTTTTCTGGCTTCACAATCTTGTAATGGAGTTGACCCTTTTTCACCTTCCTTGGATCAAGCACTCCTAAGGGTATCCCCTTTTGTACATCAGTCAAAGAAGTGATGTGTCCTGTCACCTGAAATTAATTTGAATATAACAACACCATTATCCTTCTGTCTTTTTTGTTGTAGGTTTATATATATATAGATCTTATCCAGAGTGAGGCATCGCTTTGAAATTAAAGTGCGAGGCGAGGTTGGAGTTTTGGGTCACTTTTCGGTCGTATATCCACATCTCGACCGTTCAGTTTTTAGGTATTAGTGTATAGATCATCTCTGCAAAATTTCAGCTAAATTGATAGTCGTTAAAGCTAGTACGGTTCAGGTTTGACAGATTCAGTTCCTCCATTGATTTAAGCGAGTTAGGGCTAGTTTGGGATTGCTGTGACTTTTAGAAAAAAACTGCTGCTACTGTGTTGTGAGAATAATCAGCTGTGAATTAAAACAGTTTCGTGTTTGGTAAATAATATTTTTAAAAGTGCTGTCATTACATAAAACAACTGCAAAATGTGATTTGATCCACAACAGCTTCTAAAAGCAACCTCTAAGCTGCTTCTAAAATATATTGCCAGTAACCTATAACTTTCAATTAAAGCTGTTTTTTATTTATTTACCAAACACAATAAAATCTAAAATTTTGAACAAAAGATGATTTTTTTAAAAGCGAAGCAATCCCAAACGGGGCCTTAGATACCTTAAAGATCATCAATTTGGCTGAAATTTTGCAGAGAAGATCTATATATTAGTACCTAAAAATTGAACGGTCGAGATGTAGATATGCGACCGAAAAGTGACCCTAAACTCTAACCTCGCACTTTAATTTCAAAGCGAGGCCTCGCTCAAGATAAGATATGTGTGTGTGTGTGTGTGTGTGTGTGTGTGTGTGTGTGTGTGTATATATATATATATATATATATATATATATATATAGGGCCCTTCCAATAAGGGATCACTTTTTTAGTCTTTTATATGAATAGGGCATTAGACCCATTTTTTGATCACATTTCGACATCTCAACCGTTCAGTTTTTAGGTCATAATCTGTAGATCACCTCTGCAAATTTTCAGCCAAATCGGTGATCGTTAAGGTATCAAACTAGACTAAATCAATGGACGAACCAAATCTGTCTAACCTGAACCGTTCATACTTATAATTGTAAATCGCAATTTTGAATGCCTTAACGATAATCAATTTGGCTGAAAATTTGCAGAAGTGATCTACACATTAGGACCTTAAAACTGAACGGTTGAGATGCCAAAATATGATTGAAAAGTTGGTCTAATGCCCTATCCCTAGAAAAGATAAAAAAAAGGGATCCCTCACTAGAAGGGCCATGTATATGTATATATATATATATATATATATATATATATATATATATATATATGATCAGGGCCCTTCCATTAAGGGAACTTTTTTTTTTTGGGTATTTTCTAGAGATCAGGCATTAGATCAACTTTACGATCACATTTCGGCATTTCAACTTTTTAGTTTTTAGGTCCTAATAGGTAGATCATTTATGCAAATTTTCAGCCAAATCGGTGATCGTTAAGGTATCAAGCTAGATTAAATCAATGGATGAACGAAATCTGTTAAACTTGAACCGTTCATACTTATAATCTTAAATCGCCATTTTGAATGTCTTAACAATAATCAATTTGGCTGAAAATTCGCATAAGTGATCTACACATTAGGTACTAAAAACTGAACGGTTGAGATGCCAAAATATGATCGAAAAATTGGTCTAATGCCACCCTATCTCTAGAAAATACCAAAAATGGATCTCTCACTAGAAGGGCTCTGATATATATACAGATCCTATCCAGAGCGAGGTCTCGCTCTGAAATTAAAGTGCGAGGTTGGAGTTTAGGGTCACTTTTCATATTCAGTTCGTCCATTGGTTTAAGCGAGTTAGATACCTTAAAGATTATCAATTTGGCTGAAATTTTGCAGAGATGATCTATATATTAGTACCTAAAAATTGAACGGTCGAGATGTGGATATGCAACCGAAAAGTGACCCTAAACGCGCGACTTGCAGGAGGGAGGCCGGAGGCATTTCAGACGGTTCTAGGCAGCGTTCGAGGTCGGAGGAGGTTGGGGTTGCAGGTTCTGGACCCTAAACCCTAAACCCTAAGAATATTAAAAAAAAAATTGCAGAGAGAAAATAATAGGAGAGAAAAGTGGGGGGTTGTAGGATAATTTCTTTTTAATTTTTGTAATGAAAATCCATTTTGTAATTGTCATATTTACCCTTGTAATTTAATTTATTTTCAATTCAGGGTTAAATTTGTCAAAATTTTTTATTTTGATTAACAAAAACTCTTCTCTTAATAATAATGTGTGTGTGTGTGTATATATATATATATGTTTCATAGGATTTTACCTTTGTGAGAAAAGAATTAGGTGCGCCAAAGTTGTAGAGGAATCCGATTACAGCTATTTTGTTCATGTCCTGAGTTTTGTGAACCATGTGCAATTCCAGATCAAACCTAATAAAGATAAATCTAGTTTAGACATAATAAATATATAATTCATGAAACACCTTGGATTTGTGTGAGAGAGAGAGAGAGACCTTCTGCCATTAACGACATGCTCAGAGGGGTGGTGCCAATGGCATTGTTTGAGGAAGTAGGTTGTGCCATTGATTTCAATTGAGCCAGCATCACCCTCCCATAAAACCTGCACCAACTCATTTTAATACAATCAAGAATAGAAATTTCATTAGCAGCTCCTACATAGAAATCAATTTGACACACGAGGTTGATTTAATGAGGAAAAAGTTATAAAGCTCTCTTCACATTTGTTGGAACGAAAAACAGCATTTTCTAACATTATATATTCCCAAAAAAAAAAAAAAAAAAAAAAAGAAGATGAAGAAGAAGGAAGTATTGGTTCTTTCATATATAGGTCGCGTTGATTAGATATTCACAATGGATGCTGTACAAAGCAAGACTTCCCTTCTAAACATGAACAAACTATATATATAGAATCTTGTGTTTCTTACCGATATAGCATGTTCTTCATTTTTGATAGTTGCATTTGCAGGCTTATAACTCACTATAAGATCCTTTGAATCTGTGATGTCTTTGATGGCATTCTTTTCCCATATCTCTATTGGTGATTGCCTTTTTCCATCCTTGCATAAGCTCCATTCTTTCTTAAGGTATCCCCAGTGTTGTGGTCCTCTCGGGTGGTCTTCCCGATAATCAAAGTCTACTTCCCCTGGAATGGCACCACGTAGAACCCAAAATCGTTATGATGATGCTGATAGCCACGAAAAGAATAATTAATAAGAAGAACGTAGAATGCAAGTATATGATATTTGACATTACCATCGTCGTTTGCTCTGATGGGTGTCGGGTTCCAGCAAAGAAGGAAAAAGGTAAAAACAATGAAGCCAAGAAGGGATTCCTTTGATACAAACATTTTTTCAACAATGGCAAGCTGATCAGATCTCTCTTTTGATAGAAGCTCTTGTTCTAATAACCCCGAAGTAAATGTAACTGGTACTCTAATCCGACACTCTTATTGAACAATGTGTTAGAAAGGCTATATATTAAATGCTCTAACAATGTCTATGACTTGTAACTGTAATTCACTTTTCTTGGCATGCCAATATTTCATCGGTTTATTGATGCTAAGTATACTTTTTTCTAGGAAATTAAGCTTAGAAGTTTGGTTACCTGAATGAGATCAATAAACCAATTACTTACAGTAGTAAAACCACCGGCCAGTCAGGCACGTAAGTAATCAATTTCTAGATCTGTGGAAGTTTTGACTTTCATTTGTCTGTTTGCTAACAAGAAAACTATGTATAGGCTGAGAAATTTCTTGGAGTAGTTTTTGTTTTGATTTAAACACCCTATTCAGGGAACCTAAAACAATGACATCCCGTCTTTTCAGAGATATATAATGGAAGTTAAAACAAGGAACTAGAATCTAGAAACTGTTAACCGATAGCCTAAACAAATTCGCTAAATTTCTGTAAACAAATTAGGTTCACAAAAATAAGCGGAAAGTTTGATTTATTTCTATACACAATAGAGAGTGGGTAGTTTTGTTTTAAATCGAACCCGAAGGCGAACAAATATATTCATCATAAGTCAGAATTGGCCGTTACATACCCTTCCGCTGCCATGAGCGACGTTGGCGACAGCCCAAGGACCAAGATTGAGGGGGCACCGGATTTCTCTCTCATTTCTCTACACTATAGTTTTATATAATAAATTTTTTATTATAAAATACAAAACGGTCAAAAACCTATCCTATTCCCTATGGACTCCCTCACCCCCATTTCTCTATGTCTCTCTGCCAGTCTGCAACCAGTCAACCACCGCACCAAGCCACCAACCCCATCTTTTTCTCTTTCTTTGTTCTCTCATTCTTTTTAATTATACTTTATACTATATAATATCTTTTTCTCTAATAAAATACAAAACATACCCTATACACTCCCATTCCTCTCTGTCTCTCTGTCCCCCATTCCTCTCTCTTTCTTTGTTCTTTTTTTCTTTTTAATAATTTAAAGTATACTTTATACTCCCATGTCTTTCCACTTAGCCGCAAGCCCACAATCATTCTCTTCATCTCTCCAGATTCTCCTCTTCCTCCTCTTTCTTCTTCACTTCATCGTAGCAGCTAGTGAAAAGAATAGTTTCGGCAAAAGTCTCTCTCTCTCCAGTCCCAAACTTTGAAACCCAGCAAATTTTTTTCTTTAAATTGGTTGCAACGTTTACTCAATTTCAGATTTTCAGGTATTATTCTATGCTCCAGTGTTTATCAATTATTATTCAAAGTGATTTCTAACAACTTGCTCATTCATTGGTTTTCAATTTTCAATATTAGGTGAAGTTGGATTTGCAAGTCAATCTCCATCAGCAAAGAAAAAAGAAGAAGGAAAAAAAATTATTCCAGATTTCCAGGTTTTATTGCCTATGCTAAAGCATTTTTATAAAATGTCATGTTTGCAAAAAAAATAAAGCATTTTGATGAAATTTCAAATACTGAAATAGAACAACAATCTGCTCAAGAGTCCTTTAGAATTGATTACTTTTTTTGTTTTAGTTGATATGGCTCTTTCTCAATTAAAAAGCAGGTTTGAACAAATGAAAACTTTTGAATTTATTTTTGGCTTCTTGTTTGATGCATCTAAGTTAGCTTATTTGGATGATGATGAATTGAAAAGCTATTGTTTGAATCTTGAAACTGCTTTGAGAAGTGGTGAGGGTCTGATATTGATGCGAAATATTTACGTATGGAGTTACAAATTTTGTAGGAGATGTTGTCGAATGAGACATATGAAACAAATAGGCCTTGGACATCCATTCAAATTATGGAGTTTGCAAAGAAAATGGATATGTTTCCAAGTGTTATGGTTGCCTGCAGGATTTTATTGACTATACCGGTGACGGTAGCATCTGCTGAAAGAAGTTTTTCGAAATTAAAATTATTAAAATCTTATCTGTGGACTGCCATGACTCAAGATAGGCTGAATGGATTTGCTATTTTAACCATTGAAAGAAATATGTGGCAAATGTTGACTAGGAAAAGATAATTGATGATTTTGCTTCAAAGAAATGCAAGAAGACATCATTTTAGATGATTTGTGGTTTTATGTCCTCCTGTTGTATAATATTTCTTTATGTAATAGCCTCTAAAAAAAAAAAGATTTAGAGTATGACATTTGAAATAATCATTACATGTCTATTTAGGCCAATTGGGCACACACAAAAAAATTTCGCCCTGGGCATTAAAAAGCTCAGGACCGGCCCTATTATATGTTTATGTTCTTTGGTGGCCAATTTAGGATATGTGCATGTAATTGGAGCTAGATTTAGGTAAACAATTCACCTAATAGTTTTGTGAACCTATTTCATAAGTAGTAAAGACTTTGGACAAAAGACGAGATCAATTAAGGAGAATTGCAAATAGATGAACTTTTTCATACTAAGTTGTGCACTTTGGTTGACATTCTTTTTTTGTTCTTCATGCATTGAATGTGTTCTTGATTAGCTAGCTTTCTAGACTATGATGGCATGTTCAATAGATTTAATTTAGGTGCTTTCACTTAGATTAAATATTCAAGGAAAGTAAAATATGAGAAATTGTTTGTTTACTAACGTTTCACATGGTCAACTTCTTTTTCATGACCTTAGATAACCAACTATAAGAATTGTAACCGAATTTCTTGCATATGTTTGTGGTTTTGATCTTTGTTCCTTGCGTTCCACCCTTATAAATGTGTTAAATGTGTTTTTACATTTTCTTTATTTTATTTAATTTTAATTCCGATTCTATAATCCTAATTTTTTTTTTTGTGTTTACTTGTATATAATTTTATTCTTTGTTTTAATTTTATAAATAATACTTTATTATTTTAATTCTTTATTTGTGTACACAATTACAGGTGTACCCTCAATCCCCGGTTTGAACGATCCCTATTTACCATATGCTAACGATGACATTTTACAAGGTTAAATTGTGTGCTACTTAAAGCATGTCAATATTTGGCGCCATTGCCGGGGATTGAAAAATCACATATTTTTGTTTATAATTGTTGTATATAAATTGTTTAAAACTTAGTTTAAACACGAGTTTAAATTAGACTTAGTTTAAATTAACTAGGACGTTATTTATATTGTTGAACACGAGTTTTCATTGTAAGTTGTAAATTGAGAGGAATAGGTGAAGTCGCGTTTGTTAATATTGGCCTAAACCCCTTATTGGTACCTAGTTCAGGTCCCTTAAGGTTCAGGGCGGCCTTTATTAACACTTGTTGAACTGTCTTCACACTTAGGACCTTTTTCATCTTAGTAAGTATAGCCTATGTGGGATGGTGTCTAGGAAGGGGACAACGTTCATGACGGGTTTTGGATCCAGAAGTGCTTGCAAATGGGCCTAAACCACTATGTGGGAGTAGCTCATGCCAAAATGGATTCTGCCTCTTGTGGTCGCCCTCCCCTACCTGGCCATTTCAGTAAGGTTGCCCAAAGAATGTAAGAGGGACTTTGTGTCTAGGCGACTATACTTGGCCGCACGTCGACTTGATTTACCGCTTGGAATTATATTCGATATCAATGATATTTATAACAAAAGAAAATGTTGTCATACACCAAGGTATATTGGATAAAATATAGTCTTGAAAAAGGGTAGCTGTTTCAGTCCCATTGCACATCGAGACTCCCTGTTCCCTTACCTAAATGTTGAAAATAATTTAAATTGTAAAAGGAAAAAGAAATACTTGTGAATACTCTATACGTGTAAATTATTGTGTTGTTTCACACTTTATACTTGTAAAAATTATGACGTTTAATACTTGTGTTTTGTAAAAATTTTGTACATTATACTTTTATTTTATACTTGTAATTCTTTGTTTTATTGTAAATACTAATTTGTATTTAATTCTTGCCTTCAGATCCTCTATGAATGACCGAGCCTTATAGTCATACCCCACTCTCTGAGATCACTGCAAGGATCGAAAGACTTAAGAACCCTAATTATTGGGGCCCTTCACAAAGTCCTTAGAAATCTTTGCAACTCGAGCCACACGAGGAGGAATCTGAAGGATCGACATCTCCACCACCACAAGAGTTATCTGAAGAAGAACAAGAAGACGAGAAAATGAGCTTAAACGCAAATCAATCCATTAGGGAACTGTCCTCATCCGTGGTTCAAGGAGGACTTCCTACGAGCATTGTGTACCCAGCTGCTACTGAAGGGAGGACTGCAGATTTTGAGCTGAAGAGTGGATTATTACATAGGCTCCCTGTGTTCCATGGCCTTAGTGTGGAGGACGCTAATAAGCATCTCCGAGAATTTCAGTATGTATGTACAACCATGCACCCACAAGGAGCTGATGAGAATATCCTAAAGTTGAAGGCCTTCCCTTTCTCCCTAGCTGACAGAGCCAAAGATTGGCTATATGAGCTTCCCCCTGGGCACATCACATCATGGGACGCCATGATGAAAGTTTCTTGGAAAAATACTTCCCAACTTCAAAGGTCATTATGCTCAGGAAGAAGATAAGTGGAATTGAGCAAGCCCCAGATGAGTCCTATGCCGCTTATTATGAGAGGTTCAAGTCCCTACTTGCCCAATGTCCTCAACACCAAATGAAGGACGATAACCTACTCACATGCTTCTACGAATGACTCTTGCCCTTAGAAATGCAAATGCTTGATGCTGCAGCTGGAAGAGCCTTTGTTGACAAATCCCCTGCTGCTGGGAAAGAATTGATAGCTAATCGTGCCCTAAATGCCCAACAGAATGAGGGTGTGAGACAAACCACTCGTAGGGTAAATGAGGTAAGCACTAGTGCTGCTATTGAGGGTAAATTGAATAAACTCACCCTTCTTGTGAATCAGGTTGTGAGCACTCAAGGACAAGGAGGAGCCTATGCTTGTGGGGTATGCTCTAACCAAGGACACCATACAAATCAATGTCCTCAACTAATTGAGAATGGTGGGTGGGAGTCTGTGAACGCCATAGGAGGATACCAAGGAAGTCAAGGGGTGCCCCAAAGTCCCAGGTATGACCCATATTCAAATACCTATAACCCTGGACGGAGGGATCACCCCAACTTCAGATGGACCAATAATGACAACATTCAGAACCCTCTTTGTGGCAGTTTCCAACGTCCTCCAGACTTCTTTCAGAAGCCTCAGGTCCCTCAAAACTTTGCTTCTAATTCAAATAATTTTTCCAATCCTAATTATGATAAGATTATTGAGGCACTAACCAATTCCACTCAAGCCTTGGTTCAAGGGCAACAGAACCATACCAAGGACATTGCAGACCTCAAGAAGCAAATGGGACAAGTGGTGGACTTCATGACCAAGTTTCACGAAACTGGTAAGCTTCCGAGCAACACAATTCCAAACCCAAACGGAGGCTTTGAAGGCCCAACCAACTGAGGATAAGAGGAAACCACGTCTAGGCTGAGAAGACGTTAAAAACAAGCGCTATTTGGGAGGCAACCCAATCCAATCAGATTTGCTTTCTTTATCCTTATCTTTTATTTTTCAATTTTGCTTATTTGTTTTAGTATTTATTTTCGTAAATTCCATTCCTATATGCTTAATAGTTCCATTGCATGTTTACGATTGATTACATTGAGGACAATGCAATATTTAAGTGTGGGGGAATGGATTTATACTTTTGTCTTGAGTCATATATATTGAAAAATACAAAAAAATCGAAAAAATGTCAAATTCCCCCATACTTAGTTTGTGCTAGTCCTTTAGCAAAATCAATATAACAAAACTAAACTAAAACCACAGAAAACAACTAAGTATAGAAAACACAAAACACAAAAACAAATCATAAAACACCAAGAAGACTAAAGAGAACACGCAAATGTTGAAGACAGCAAGACTTAAAAATGTCGACTCACAAAAAGACTACTACACCCTTTAGTATATTTTCTCAGAAATCTCATACATTCAAGGCACAAAGATTAGCACTCAACCAAGAATCAAGATATTCAAGAGCTAATTGAAACATGTGATCCACATATACATAAGTAGGACTTGGTTGTAACAATGGTGATGGGATGGAGCTCAACATGTTTCAGACAAATATGATTCATATTCTCACAAGGTATATCCACTATTTCTTGTCTCATATCAAGGCAATGCTTAAAAGCTTATAATCACTCAATTATATGTGAGAGAAAATATTTTGAGGCAATCAAATAGCTCACATATATAAGAAACGAAAGCACTTTGTGAATATAATTTTTTTTTTTTCAAAAGATCTCATGAAAGATATCAACTACTTGCACAAATAGACCCAAGCCATAGGTTCAACTCTTATAACTCATCTCCACAGATCAAAGGCTGTCCCATCTTAAGGATCATAAAGGTCTTATAAAGGGTTCTAATATGGGCCAAGACTCAAAGTTTTAAGAAACGAAGACTAAGGAGTTAACAAAGTATCCTAAAAACCTAGTAGAGCTCATGTTGATGTAGAGAGACTTCTAGAAATCCATCAAGGCATGCAAAACGTCACTCATACAGAGGCAAAATAAAAGGGCCTAATGTCTTCATGTTGGGCCCAACCTTCATTTTAAACTTCCCTTGAACTTTTGTGAATTAGACAAAGACCAAATTTTTCAATAACGGGCCTTCAATTCAAAACAATCTCTAAACTCACCAAGTATGGGGGACTAAAATCTATAAATATATATATATTTTTTCTTTTTCTTTTCTTTTGCCGTACACATTTTTTTTTTGCAATTCTTTTTCATTTTCTTTTCACAGCTTTCACATAATTTTTTATTTTTCTTTTCATTGACATGTCTACCCCCACACTTGAACTTTCACCTCTTCTCAATCTTCATCCTTAATGATGTAGTAAGTCTTCAAAAGATAGCTCCAATAAGTTTTTAGAACGAAGGGTAGGATTGTAACTATACTAAAGTTTTGGGGTTAAGGATTTTTAAGGGTGATGAAGGAAAATGCTTACAATTGTAGGCTCAAAGGGGTTTATCTAGGGAGGTGCACATCTTGTATACACAATTAGGGACACAGGCTTATTTGGCAATGATGGTAATTCCTAGGGTGCCTTTATCCTTTCCAGAATCAGGGACATGTATTGATAAAAGTCTCAACAAGCATAAGAGTGAATTCTAGCATTATTTATTCCATTAAACTTAATCTCTGGCAAGCAATCAATCAAATGAAAGAATAATGAGATCATCAAACATCGTCAAGAAAATAAGAATATATTTTCCATCTATCACTACAAGAAAAAGGGACATGGGCTCAAATATCTCACATGGGCTTTTATGAATCAAAATTCATCTTAACATGCTCATAATCTGTACCAAGGTCACGAAATCCAAATCCACTACTCATGCACATATTTTTCATATATCTCAATTAACCAAAGAATACCATTTAAAATCATCTCAATATTATGATCCTCTTTTAGCCATAATTTCAGAGATATAGAATCATCCTAGACAGTTGAAATGGCATCCTATGACTCAAAAATAAAAACAAAGGACTAAGACTGACGCCAAAAAGGTTTTGGACTAGAGCTATTTCCTTTCTCCTTTCAGTAACTCTTTGGGACGTGACCAAGTAAGGAGGGGACTAATTTTGGAAGAGCTCAGCTCACTTGATTTTGGAAGCACATTTTTCGATTTTTTTGTATTTTTCAATATATATGACTCAAGACAAAAGTATAAATCCCTTCCCCCACACTTAAATATTGCATTGTCCTCAATGTAATCAATCGTAAACATGCAATGGAACTATTAAGCATATAGGAATGGAATTTACGAAAATAAATA